>NW_028274818.1:16982833-17134125 GCF_037043125.1 Eumetopias jubatus | reverse complement strand
CACTCGGGGAGGAGTCTGCTTCTCCCTCTGCCCTTCACCCTGCTTGTGCTCTCTCTCACTCACTCTCTCTCTCTCAAATAAATAAATAAAATCTTAAAAAAAAAAACTGTCCTGTACTAATGAAATAAAGTCTTAAATTTCTCTCTGCAGGTACTTTTTGGAAAACTCCAACAAGTATTTCATATATGTAGGTGTGTGGTGGTATTAAAATATATATTTATATATTTGTAATATGGGTGTGTGTGTGTATATATTCATACACACACATTTCTTTACAGGTCAGCAATTCTGTCTTCTCCAAGGTAAGGGTTATGTCCATGAAACAAAGCATTCACTTGACCTAGCTGCTCATATGAAATGAATGTAAGTACTAATACAAGGCAATGTTAAAGGAAGTTTGCATTTGCCATGTGCACACCTGAGAAGCAAAAGCAGGTCATAATTAGAGAGAAGGACCATAAAGTTCCATGAGTGGGCTCTGGCAAAATTTAGGTTGAAACTCTTATGGATTCCATTAACATTTTGTGTTAAAATGTAGCAAAGTTTACCAGTGTCCCTTTGTGTAGGATATAATACTTCTTTCAGCATCTGTGCCTTCATTTATAAAACAGGGATAATAATTCCTGCCTTATGTTCCTCACGGTTTTGTGTCAAGAAGTGATAGTAACAGAAAATACCTCAATAAATATAAAGTTTTATTTTTCCTTCTATTTTTGTATCTGACTGTGTTTGTCACCACAATCTGTTAGGCCCACATGAGATGGTATGCAGTAATAAATTGAAATGAAGAAAATAAATAAAAGACATATAAAATGGGATTCCTATTGAGAGAAAACATGAAATGCATTTTTAAACTGGTACTTACAAATGAAAAGCAATGGCAGAGTGAAAATTCAGTGCAGGCATTGATGTTCTGTGGTTGAAGAAAGCCATAGAGGAAAATACTTCCTATGTGTCATCATCTCGTACAGAATTCTGAGCAGCTTAAACGTATCACGGGGACTGTGACTATGCTACTGATGTGATTGAAAGATAAAACCATCAAACACCAGATTTAAAGAATTACCTTCATAGTTATCTGTTTAATTGCAGCAATGTGATACTTGATCATCCTTTAAGCTGTCATTTTTTAGTGGAGTCCATTTGGCCCAACAACAAAGATCAATGCTAATTTTAGGAAAATAGTTTGCTTATTCTTCCCAGAAACTATTCTGAAACCACAATTTAGTAGCTCTCTCTTTCCCTCCTTTTAATTCATTTCAGGTTATGTCTTCCTGCTGGTGTTCATCAAAGTCACTGCCCTGACTGTGGGATAGGTGTCTCCCCCCAGTTGTCACCAATGTCACTCTATTCAAAGGTGACACTGCAGTAGCAGCTTTGTCACCTAAATCAGCACGACCATTCTCTCTGTTGACCAGGACACTGTCATCTGCCCCATTTCTGACTGGCTTGGTCCTAATTAAAAACTTTGCACTTAAGTGAATGTTAGTGTACTGCATTCAGGTTTTAATAAGGAGACGGGTGGATTCAAGTTGTTTGATTAGAAAGAAAAAAATTAAATATGTACTTTCCTTATATCTCTGTCTTCTTCATTCTATTTCTTATTTACATAGCCTCTATTTTTCCCCACTATGTACTGTGTGGGTCAATTCCACTCCTTCCTCTGATGTTCATAGTTAAAGGCAATTAGTACTGAGATGTTGAGGAGGAAGAGATTGAACAGTGACTTATTAAGTATTACCCCTCGGAGATATAGGACAATCACTGTATTTGTGAGGCTCCTCTGCTATTTCAAGTGTAGTATTATTCTTATGATTGTAACTTTGGTGTAAATCAAACTTCAGCTCTCCCACATTTGACTTCATGATCCTAATTAGCCAGTATTATTCATTTCTATAATATTTCTTCCCCTTTTTCTACATTGTAAACTTCAAGACTAGAGGCCCATATCTACTTGTTTAATGTTATACTTATCCCCAGTGCCTAGCACTATACCCAGAACATAGTAAATAATAAATATTTGAAAGACTGCCAAAAGATTTATCAGCATGTGTGCCTACAATGCCAATATGTAGGAATTTGAATAGTCTTCTAAATGGGGAATTTTTTAATTGATATAAATTTCTATAAGTAATGATTAAATCATACTACTAGACACTAAAATATGTGCAACAGATATGAAAACACAGGAGCATTGGCTTGAGCCAAACAGTGGTTTGACTTGTAAAACACTAAGTTAAAATAAACCATCAACTCAGGAGCTGAACTTTATATTTCTGGAAAAAAGTTTTCTTCACTTAGCCGAGTGTACATGGTAGATACCATCTATTGATTTAGAAGGGGGGTACTGCTTTTGCTTCACATCAGCCAAGCAACTCTAATGCTCATTAAACAGCTGTTGGGGATAATACAGTACTCCCCCCCACCTTCTACCACCAATGTCCCCAATATGGGCACCACCACCATCTCAGGTTTACCTTTTATCTGGTGTGCTCAGCATCAGCAGTCTAAGTCAAAGGGAAAATCATCACACCACACAACTGGCCATAGTGATTAAAGAATGCAGGCTTTTATATATTAGATTACCATGTTGTAGAAAGACAGTTTCAGCATATGGATTTACAAATTGCATCACTTAGCAAATATTTATAATATTTATATTTTTGTACCAGAATAGGAGTGGGAAAGAAGAATAAACTTTAATGAACAGTCTTTAGGCACCTTGAAATACATACATAAACAAATAAATAAATATATAAATATATAAATATTAACCTATACACCTCTATATCATATAATCTACATTATATAAGCATGGAAATATATATCTATATATTTTATACATAAAAATAACAATAATACAAGTGCATATGTATGTCAAATAATATAAAACAGCAATACTACAAGAATGTGTATATGAGTCAAATAACTGATATGAATGTTCAGTCAATTGTACTCCTGTAGGCAGGGATTATATCTCGTTTTCTTTTTTGTATCCCTAGATCCAGAACAAAGCAAAGCAGCCAACATATTCTCAATAAACAATGCTTAAAAAAGTAAGTGGATAACTGATATTTCAGAAAAGAGACTATTTGTGCTAGAATAATATGATATGGTAAACATAAAAAGATGCTTAACTATCATAAAAGATAAGATGACATCTTTTCCTTTTGTTGTGGTTGAATATTTCCAACTGACATGAAATGTAATGGAAAATAGATTTTTTATAATGTAAATGTGTTTGCTTGTATCTGTATTCTTACAAAAGTTTTGGTGAATATGAAATTATTTATTTTTTGAATATTGTATTCAAATATATTTCCAACATCTGGATCATCTTTGGAAAAACTCTTGTAGTTACTAACCCATAAACTTGTGCAAGGCATTTTTTCTGATCTTCAGATATTTACAACTTTTAAAGATCTTTTTATAGAAGTAACTTAAATATGTTTTTCCACAGTACCTAATTTGGTATTTCTAGGAGGGCACAGCAGTCCTGCCCCCTTCCACCTATAGGGAATCCTGGTGGATTGAATTAAATTGTATTTTAAAAAATGAATTAAAAAAGTTTTGGCTACATATAACCTGAGTTTCATCTTAGACAGAACATAGAAAATTATTTTTAAAAATTAAATTTGTCTTTTCAAACTGTTGATGAGAGCCAACAGTAGACCAAACATTCCTTTCATGTGATTTTTTTAGACAGATGATAAAGCTAGAAATAAATGTTACAGATAATTTCTAGGTTGTATTTTTCTAGAAAGTAGTCATCTTTTTTTCTGGTGATCATTCATACACATAATAGCTATATTTGAGCCCAAATAATTAATTGCAAAAATTATTTTTAACATCATCTTAAGGCATGATAGACAATATAGAAAGCAAAAGATAAATAAGATTTTATTTGTACTGGTAGCATATTTTTTGTTTGTGTTTGTGTGCAATCTAATAAGCAATCTATTCTAACAGGGGCCATAGGAAAAATAGATGTCAGAAAAAAGTCTTTGTCAGGCCTTAATTTTTATCACCCCTGATCATCTGCCAGACTTTTTTTTAACACCATTTTCCTACTATTCTAACATTTTCAGGTAGTGGTTTCCATAGTTCTGTTCAAAGCTAATTTTGGTTTTGCTCTGGATTTCATCTCTCAAGATATTCTTTCTCTTCTTATCTATTTTATTACTATATGTTCCACTTTCACATTCTTAATGATTTTTTTTCTATTGGCATACACATTTCATTCATCCAAGTCCATACATCCTTACATATTCCTCACTCGTATTCTGTTCCATCTACAAACTAGTTTCCATCAACTTTAGTTAAACTTTATAGACACTAGTTCAGATGCATTCCCAACCTATGGCCATATTTTTGTAAACAGCCATGCTATATAATATAATATACTACATCTACCAAAAGTGTAAATTTTATATGTATGAAATATGTATACACCCTTGCAACCATCACCACAAAGAAGATAATGAGCAAATCCATCACCCCAAAAGTTTTCTCATGACCATTTTTATCCTTCACATTTTACCCTTACTGTCTAACTTTCTCTCAGGCAACTATAGATCTACTCTCTCATTATAGACTAGTTATAATCTCTAGATTTTATCCAAGTGGAATCATACAGTATGCACTCTTTTTTTGTTGCTGTTGTCCAAATTCCTTCAATCATGATAATTACTTTGAGATTCTTCTATGTTCTGTGTTTATCAGTAATCCCTTACTTCTGATTGTGACTAATGTTCTACTATATGCATACACGACATTGTACGTTATCTGTGAGTCGATGGACATTTGGACTATTTTAAGTTTTTGGATATTAAAAATAAAGCTGCTTTGAGCGTTCATATGCAAGTCTTTATAAGGGATATAGGTTTTAATTTCCTGGGAAAAACTCTACTTGGCCATGCTATATTACCCTTTTCACATATTGTTGAATTCAAATAGTTAAATGTTGTTAAGAATTTTTTGCATCTGGGTGCCTGGGTGGCTCAGTTGGTTAAGCAACTGCCTTCCACTCAGGTCATGATCCTGGAGTCCCCGGGGATCGAGTCCCGCATCAGGCTTCCCTGCTCAGCAGGGAGTCTGCTTCTCCCTCTGACCCTCTTCCCTCTTGTGCTCTCTGTCTCTCATTCTTTCTCTCTCAAATAAATAAATAAAATCTTTAAAAAAAAAGAAGTTTTTTGCATCTATATTCACACAGGATATTATTTTGTAGTTATCTTTTCTTTAAATCTTTTTGTCTTGTTTAGTATCAGGATAATCCTGGTGTAACAGAATATGTTGGATATTATTCTCTCCTCTCCAACATTCTGGAAGCATTTTTATATAATTGGCATTATTTTTCCTTTAAATGTTCGGTAGAATTTAGTAGTGAAGCTATCTGGGGCTAAAGTTTTCTTTTCAATTTCTTTAATAGTTATAGGGTTATTTATATTATGTTCTGCCTTCTTGAGTGAATTTTGGTAGTTTGTTTCTTATAAGGGATTTGTCTGTCACATCTAAGTTTTTAAATTTATTGTCATAAATTTGTTGATACTACCCCCTTTTATCTTTTAATTTCTGTAGAATCTATACTAATATCATCTTTTCTATAGCTGATATTGGCAGTTTGTATATTTTTCTCTTTTTTTTTTTCCTGATCAGTCTGGTTAGTTTTATCCCTGATATTGATTCCAAAGAAGCAGTTTTGGTTTCATTGACTTTTAAATTTTTTTAATCTGTTTTATATTTTGTTGATGTCTACTCTGATCTTTATTATTTCCTTTCATCCACTTTTGTTGGATTTAATTTGTTCTTATTGGTATATCTTTTGAATATAGAGCTGTATTCCTAGTTTGGAACCTTTATTCTTCTGTAACAGTTGTTTGGTGCCCTAAATTTTCTTTATTTTTTTTTATATTTTCTTGTTCACCAGTTTCAAGCAAATATTAATATGTTGTGGGGAATTTTTGTAATCAATTAAGATATTTTAAATTTTTCTTTCAACCTATTTTTGACTCATGAGGTATTTTAAAATGTTGTTATTTAATTTTCATAATATAGGGAAAATAAAACCTCTTGGGATTTTTCAATGCTCCCGTAAAAAATTCTAGCCTTTTGAGACTCCTCACATACTACGGGAATTAGATTTGCAGCCATTTATCTAGTTAAATGCTCTGATCCAAAAGAATAATAAAACTCACCTTAGCTATTCAAAAGATAAATGGCTACATTCCTGATAGACACCAAAGTTAGCTCCTAGTATCAGAGTGTTGTCTTCCTAGGTAAGATCTTCCAGGAACTTAAAGACATCTTTATGTCATAAAAGCTACAGATGCTGAGGGTTTATCCGGCCCTTGGAAAGACATATTTCCATCCCATATTGAAAGAGAAAAACCATTTTTTTCTTTCCTTTATGGAAGGAAAGTGAGCTGCTTCTCTCCTGCATATAAATGGAAAAGATTTATTTTTTTCCATTCCTTACCTATAGACTGTCTGGCTAGTCATGTAGGACATTTGACCTGCTTTTCATTGAGTTGCTTTAAGTCATATGGAGAAGCTGATGAACTATAGGTTTTTACTGTAGGTAATTAGTAAAAAATCTGTCTCTGATACAGAATACTTCCTGTGTGCTTTCAGGATAAAATTAGAAAAAAATAATTAAAAAAGCCCCACACATGTGTTATAGAATATTCATACATCTTTTTATTATTGATTTCTAATTCAATTTCATCATGGTCAAAGGATATATTTTGTATGTATTGATTCTTTTTACATTTATTGAGACTTGTTTTATGGCCCACAAAAAGTCTATTAGATAAATGTTCCATGTACAACTTGAGAATAATATATATTATGTTGTTGTTGAGTGGATTATTCCATAAATGTCAATTAGTTCACGTTGGCTAATAGCATTGATGAATATTTACATATTTTTACTGATTTTCTGTCTACTTGATTTATCAATTATTGGAAAAGAGATCAAAATCTTCAACTATAATTTGTTTGTTTATTTCTCCTTTAAGTATTGACTTTTTTTCTTCATTTATTTCTAAGTTCTGTTTCTTATTAGGTACATTAACTTTTAAGATTGCTATGTCCTCTTGGTGAATTTCCTCTTTACCATTAGGAAACATAATTTTTTGTTCTTGGCAATATTTTTGCTCTTAAGTCTTTTTTGTTTTATATTAAATAGAGCTAGTCCCCCTTTCTTTTGACCAGTGCTACCCAGTTACAAATCTTCCCAGCCTTTTACCTTTAATCTGGTTGTGTCTGCACATATAAAGTAACTTTCTTATAGGTAACATATATTTAGTTCTTGCTTTTTATGCAGTTGGACAAGCTCTTTCTTTAAATTTGGGGTCTTTACACTATTTATATTTAATGTGATTATTGATGTAGTTAGGTTTAAATCTAACACCTTGCTATGTTTTTTTAATATGTTCCAAATTTTTTTTAAACTTCTTTAGGATTACTTTTTATTACTTTACTTTTATTATTGACTTATTAGGTTATAACTCTTTGTTTCATTACACATTCTACCTCCTAGCAATATTGTACCACTTCGCATAATTTTGGACCAATAAACTTGTTTATCTTTTTTCAGTTCTATCTGTTTTTTGCTTTACACATTATGAAATTCTGTTAGTAGGCACATAAAAGTTAGGATTGCTATGTCCTCTTGAATTAACCCTATTATCATTATGAAATGGTGTTTTTCCTTAGCAGTATTTTTTCTGTGAAATCTATATAGTCTGATATTAATACAATAACTTTAACTTGTTTTGATAAGCGTTATTCTGAAAAAATATTGATATATATACATATATAGTTTCCATCATTTTACATTTAACCTATTTGTTTATGTTTAACATAAATTTGTAGTAGGTAGTCTATATTTAGGTATCACTTCTGCCTCCTTGATTTGACCGTGTTTGCCTTTTAATATGATTATTAATAATTTTGAGTCTTGATCTCTCATCTTGTTATTTTTCTATTGGTTCCGGTGGGATTCCCTTGTTTGTTTTTTTATTCTCCCTTTAAAAAATTGTATATTATGATTCCATTTTATCACCTTTATTGGGTTATTACTAACTGTGGGTCTATTTTTGTTGTTGTTGCTTGTCTTGGGGCATACTATTTAGGGTTTATATTATACATATTTAACATAATCACAGTTTATAGTCAAGCTACTTTATGCCACTTCACATATAATATGGGAAACTTACAAGTTTCTCCCCTTCTCCCAAGCTTTTAAATTTACTAAGCATGAGTAAATCAGCCTTTATTCCAGTGTCAATTTGGCCATGCTACTAAGACAATATCTTTTCAAGTATGCAGTTCCTCATGTATTATGAGATTTCTTTCTTTTTTTTTCTTTTTTTTAAGATTTCTTTATTCTATCATTTGGGAACATGAAATACCCTCAGTACAGTGTGGTCTCTTAAAAATCTTCCTCCTGTTCCTTTCTCATGGTTTTCTCCATGACCTCATATAGTTGCGACATCTACATGTGCTGATCAGTATTCAGTTAAATACTTGAGGGAGTCCCTCTAAAGATCCCTGAAGCTTGCGTACCTTCTCTCTCTCTTCCTCTCCCTCCCTTTGTGCAGCTCTCTCCTCACCAGTACTCTTCCTTGCAAGTTCTAGCTACCTTGTCTTCTCTGAATTCTCATTCCTAGCTCCCCATCTTGGGAGATTTATTGATTCAAAGCTCCTTTTCAGCACTGAGACCTGAAAACTCTCCAGTAAATGGGTGGAGGAACTGGTGAGCTCATCTTTCATGGATCACTATCCTTCGCTGTTGAATGTCCAGTGTTTTGAAAGCCATTGTTTCACATTTCTTATTAAGTTCTTTAGTTGTCTAATGCAGGATGGTAAATCCAATCATTGCTAGTCCATCATGGCTGGAAGAACATGACAACAATTATCTTTTATGAGAAAACATTAAATAGTAGTGGTCTAGAAATGGCAATGGAGAACAGAATCGCCTCCCCACATCTTAGACTTGATATATGTACTATGTGAGTGAAGGTAGTTTCACTTGGGAGGATATCAGTGGTAAGTTAGGTTCCACTTCATGCAAGGAATTTCCAGAAATTCAAGTTTAACTAGAAAAAGGACAGAGTGAAAGATAAAGGATTGTATTAGATCAATTACTGAAGATTCTCATAAATTCCAAGTAATAAAAGATAACCTCTAGTCTTATATTTTAGGTTTAGTTTTTATATTTTAGGAGGTATTAAAGTAAAAAGAGTATGACTCATGCTGTGATTTGTCTTTCTAATCTCTTGAAGAAGAGCATAATCTCAAATATAGACTTAAATAAGCACGTCAGAGAATGTTAACTCTTTACAAGGTAACCATCCTCCTCTTTCAAATTATTGGATCTCTTAATTTAGAGTAGGCCAATTGCATCTGAGAGATGTTATTTCCCACTTCCCTCTGGTATTGGTGTTGCCATTTGCCAAATTCCAACCAATATACCAGAATTATAGACACATAAAAAACAGAATACATTTAGCAGGGAATGCTAAATGTTGAGTGAATTTGGTTGGCATACAACAAAGTACAGTAAACCAGAACACAGAAACTAATAAACTGGTTGGTCCAATTAAGGTATCCATCCCTGTTCTCAGAGCTAAACTGGGGTTACCCATGATCAAAAATAAGATTAGGCTTCCTCAGAAGCACTGCCATAACAAGCTATTGATTCTGATGAGATTATACTCTTGAGGTGTAGTGAGACAGCATACATTTTGAAAGTTATTCTTACAAATTTTATTCATAAACAAAAGCACGAACTCCTAGAAAATAAAACTCAACAATTCAAATGTATAAACTACAAGGGGCAAGTAAAATTTATTTAGGAATATAAAGATGATTTATACTGGAAAATAAAATGAATATTTAAACAAACAGAACTGCTAATGGAAAAATAAAAGGCATGTTAAACTCTGGCATTAATAGACAACTTATAATTTAAATATGCCAGTACCTTAATTTCATGGTAGAAAGAGATGACCTGAGAGTGTAACTTACTCAATTACCCATGGTAATGTAATTCTGGGGTTAAAATTAGACTTATGATATTTATTATTCAGGACAGTATCACTTTATTCCATATAAAGTTCACAAACTCTACTTTGCACTGGTTCAGGTCAAATATTTTCATCAAAAATAAAAATATATTTTACTTCAGAAAGTTTAATAAGGATCTTGTTTTCTTTTAAGTGGTAGTAATACTTTTACTGAGAAAATTGCTATATTCCTTTCATCTTCCACACCTTCATGAGCTATTCCCCCACTCCCTAAAACAGTTTATTTTTCACTGTGCTTAAAGGTTCTTAAGTAGCCATTTAAGCCATAAGAAACTGTGAAGGACTTTTATATTTTATTGTGTTAGTATATTTACTAATTGGTATATCTGTAACTATTTTTGGCAGCACTGCCAAATGGACAAAAGAGAACAAATGGAAGGTTTAAGTATTTAAAATACAGAACTTCTGAAAAATATTGTTTTGGCCATGTATAAAATCATTTTATAAGGAAAATTTGGGTACATCTAAAATGTTTTTTGAAGGAAAATATTTTAATCCATCTAAAAAATTACAATTAAATGGGGGAAAAAAGAAAAACTAACTAATGAAGATATGACCTATAGTAATATATTTTACAATCTAGACTCTAGAGATAACTCAACCAATTATCATTATGGAGCATAAAATTGTAATTAAAAGAATAATTAATCCATTTAAAAATTCATCAAGTTATTATAAAAGGGTTCCCTCTACCTGAAATATTTATACATACTTTTGAATATATAAGAGAAAATGTTATTTGACTTTTCATTTAATTAGTCTTTGGGGATATTGTGGGCTGAAAAATTATCAGTGCAAATGTAAAGTTTCAAAACTAAAAGTGATTTGTACTCTCATGTAAAAATATTGAAGATTACACTAATTAGAAATGTTTAAAAAAACTACTAAAATCTTTTCCCAGTAGAAAATTTTATAAATTAATTATACAAAGATCCATGTAACATTAAATATTCTCTTTTTTTTTCCTACAGGATACTTTTGCAAGTTATTTTAACTTTGAAAATATTTTTTCATGAGTTCGTATTTTAGATAATGCCTGAAAAGAGCTTCTATAACCATGGATTCAAAAAATGTAAAAACTGGGGGGCCTGGGGGCTCAGGTGGGTAAGCAGCCAATTCTTGATTTGGGCTCAGGTCATGATCTCAGGGTCCTGGGATTGAGCCCCATGTCAGGCTCAGCAGAGAGTTTGCTTGAAGATTCTCTCTCCCCCTCTTCTTCTGCCCCGCCCTCAGCTTTCTCTCTCTCTCTAAAATAAACAAATCTTTTTAAAAAAATGTAAAAGCTTAGATGTCAGCAAATGTCTTCCAAACACACACTTAACTCTATTACATTATTATATAATTCATCAAAATATTTATTATATAAAGTACTTAAACATTCTCTTGCAATTCTTTATCCTTAGAACCTCAATTTTTTTTTAAATATTTTTTAAATTTTAAAACAGCTTTAGAATTACAGAAAAATTGTGAAGATAAAGTGTGTCCATACACCTTACATTCATTTTTCTCTATTATTAATATCTTGTACTAGGATAGAACATTGTCACAATTAATGAACCACTATTGATACATTATTATTAACTGAAATTCACACTTTTTTCAAATTTGCTTATTCAGATTTTCTATAGTTTTTGTCTAATGTGCTCTTTCTGTTCCATGATCCCATCTAGAAAAGCATATTATTTTCATGCATCCTGTTTCCTAGGCTTCTCTTGACTATCACATTATATAATTCTTCTTTTAATTAGAATTTTATTCCTAGAAATTGTCTTAATGTTCCTAAACTTGCTTTCTCTCAATATCTTCCTCTCTTTCTCTGCCTTTCTCTCTCTCTCTACTGAGTCTATAGCAGCCCTCAATAACCTTGTCCATATTAAAGGTAGAGTTTGATTTACATAATTTTTTAAGTGAAGTGGCAAATCAGTATGTAATAATGTTAGCATATTTGGCTATCACATACCATTTGGTTTAAATAATGATAAATTCTGAAGCTGTTTTCTAAGTGAGTAAATTAATTCAGAATGTGTATTGCTGTATCAGTCATCTGAGGCTAAGATAGATTGTAACAACAACTTATTCCAAAATTTAAATGGCTTATAAAAACAAAGATTTATTTGTCACTCACTTGGCATGCCCATTGCTATTCATCACATGTCTTCTTCACTTTGTGATTTGGTTGAAGGAATAGCCACTACCTGTGACTTTGCTAGTGTTGTGGCTAAAAGAGAAAAAAAAAATCAACATAACAGAACCACATAATGGCCATAATGGGAGAGATAGACAAGTAAACAGACTGCTGTAGTATAGTACAAGTAACTTAGAGATGGAGGGTTGGAAGGAGGTTATGGAAGTTTTTCTAGGTGAGTGACTTTTCCAGACAGAATCTGAAAAAGAGTAAGTTAACCTGGCAGAAAAGAAATGCAAGAATACTCCAGGCAAGGGAGTAATATACCTAAGTGAAGAAGGGTGAAGAAGATACCTTAGTGCTTTTAGGGAATTACAGCTATTTGGCATTGTTAAAGGGCAAAGTGTGGGAAGGTGAGACAGGGAATAAAGGAACTGACACGAGACAATTGCACTGTTTTATGTGTATTAACTTGCTGATGAGAAAGTAATATTGATGGAGATCTTAAATAATGAATCCCCCCAAAATGTTAGATTAATTTAGATACTAATTTTATGACATATCATTAACTTTAGACATCAAACAGCTTACAATGTTCTGCTCTTCTAAACAGTACACATTATTGGGGTGCCTGGGTGGCTCAGTTTGTTAAGTGTCTGACTCTCGATTTCAGCTCAGGTCATGGTCTCAGGGTTGTGAAATGGAAGCCCTAGTGGGGCTCCACACTCAGCATGGAGCCTACTTGAGATTCTCTCCCTCTGCTCCTCCCCCACTTGTGCACATGTGCTCTCTCTCTCTCTCTCTTTCTCTCTCAAAATAAATAAATAAAATTTAAAAAAAAACAGTAACACTATTGACCTTGAGAACATGAGACAAGCGGTACCTGTTTATAGCAGGGAGGAGTTGGCAGGGAAAATGCAGCAGACAAAATTAGGCAGATTTTGAACTTCTGTGGTGAGATGTGGAGGACTGGGTGTCCTATGGAAGAGATCTTAAAGATGTGGCTGGCAGGACAGTTTCTCTCTATTGCCTGATGGGTATTATTTAAAAAGGTCTTAAATGACACCAATAAATGGAAAGATATTCCATGGTCATGGATTGGAAAAATTAATGTTGTTAAAATATCCATACTACCCAAAGCTGTCTACAAATTCACTGCAATACCCATCAAAATACCAATGGCATTTTTCACAGAAATAGAACAAAGGATCCTAAAATTTGTTTGGAAACATAAAAGACCCCAAAAAGCAATCTTGAGAAAAGCTAAAAATATTACATTCCCTGATTTCAAACTATACTATAAAGCTATAATAATCAAAACAGTATAGTACTGGCATGAAAACAGACACATAAAGCAGTGGAATAGAATAAAGAGCCCAGAAATAAACCCACACATATATGGTCATCATTCTGTGACAAAGGAGGCAAGAATATACAATAAGGAAAAGACAGTCTCTTCAATAAGTGGTATTCAGAAAACTGGACAGCTACAGGCAAAAGAATGAAACTGCACCACTCCTTTATACCATAGACAAAAATAAATTCAAAATGGATTAAATACATGAATGTAAGTAACCTGATACCATAGAACTCCTAGAAGAAAACATAAATAGTGCTCTCCTTGACATTGGTCTTAGCAACTTTTTTTTTTTTTGAACTGGTCTCCTCATGCAAGGGCAGCAAAACCTAAAATGAACAAATGGGATTATGTCAAACTTAAAAGCTTTTGTCCAGCAAAGGAAACTATATAAAACAAAAAGGCAGTATACTGAATGGGAGAGGTTATTGGTGGATCATCCATCTCATAAGGATTAATATCCAAAATATTGTAGAGAATGTACACAACTTAATATCAAAAAAAACCCCAAATAACCTGATTAAAAAATGGGCAGAGGGCTTGAATAGACATCTTTCCAAGACATACAGATGGCCAAGAGGCACATGAAAAGATACTCAGCATCACTAATCATTAAGGAACTACAAATCAAAACCACAATGAAATCACCTCACATCTGTCAGACTGGCTATTATCAAAAAAAGACAAATTATAATAAGTGTTGGCAAAAATATGGAGAAAAGGGAACCCTTGTACACTATTGGTAGGAATATAAATTGGTACAGTCACTATGGAAAAAGGAGGTTTATTGGGTCACTGGTGCACAGATATTCTTTCTGGTGCTTTGATAAGCATTTCTTTACCCCAAGAAATGCAAATTAAGCCTACTTAGAAATTGTAAATATAATACCCTATTTCAGTATAGTTCAGCATTATCTTTATGTTTATAAATTCCACTGATCATGTCTGCATTAGTTATACCAACTTATGTATACTAAATTAACCAAACAATCTTAATCGTGTTGTAATGATTAGCTGGAGACATGATTAGGATAGTATTGCAATTCCTTGGAGATTTTCTGTTCCCAGTTTCTAAGAATCCGTCTTTATAGTTGTAGAGAGTTAATGTTTTCTATGATTTCAGCCTCATGAAAGCGCCCAAACAACAAAATTTTGTTTTAAAATATGTGGTGATACTTACCAATAATTAGCATATAAAATAAAACATAATTTGAGTTATACTTTTTAGCATCATTTTCAGTGTATGACTGTCACACTGCTAATTTTGATGCTTTGTTAATGATATTTTTCAGAGATGTTATATATTCCTGGTAGACATTTTTAAAAGACTTCATTAGAGAGAGAGACAGAGAGAGAGCATGAGCAGGGGGGAGAGAGAGAAGCAGAGTCCCCACTAAGCAAGGACCCTGACATGGGACTCTATCCCAGGACCTGAGATCCTGACCTGATCTGCAGGCAGATACTTAACTGACTGAGCCACCCAGGGATCCCTCCTAGTAGACATTTTTATCTAGGCATTGTATACCATTACTGTACTGTATACACTTTATATTTAACTTAGTTTCTTTTCATTATAAATGTTTATATCAAGTATGTAAATAAATGGGAGTATTATTATTGGTTAAACATTTTAAGAACTTTCTTTATTTTAGCCTTAAACTTAAGTATTGATTATAGATGATTTGCTAGCTTAAATACACTAGCTAAACACAGCTAATATTTGTTTTGGAAGTGGTTTAACTTTAGCATACATGAATGTATAATTAAAATAGACTGCATTTGCTTGATGTAGTAGTGGATAATATTGATTTCATGATATGCTGAATATGACCATTCTGCGCCACAGTCCTGTGAGGGAAAGGTTGGTGGTTGGAACACAGTTGCTGGACTGCAGATTGCCTGAGTGATCTTACAGCTAACTGGTCTTTCTGGCTGATGAAGTAAATTCACTACCCCGTGCTTTGTTTCCTCCTACCATCATAAAAACACCTATTCAGGGGGTTGTTGAACACAGCAATTCAAACCCGTTTGAAAATGGAAACATTCAATAAGAGTTAGCTATTTTTATGACTCTTAGAGATAATTTTATGTGTATGATACAGAGCAGATGATTTAATGTGAGCAAAATCAGAAATTTATAACAAAGGTCAGTTTAGTGTGACCAAATGGATATAAATATTTAACTAGGATGATATTTGAGAATAGAATTTTCCCTTAGGTTTTATATGCAAACGTACATTTGTAGTTAGTATTTTATTATAATAACAAGACCAATAATAAACAAAAGATAAGAGAGACCCGTGGGGCGCCTGGGTGGCTCAGTTGTTAAGCGTCTGCCTTCGGCTCAGGTCATGGTCCCAGGGTCCTGGGATCGAGCCCCACATTGGGCTGTCCGCTCAGCAGAAAGCCTGCTTCTCTGCTTCCCATTTCCCCTGCTTGTGTTCCCTCTCTCACTGTGTCTCTTTCTGTCAAATAAACAAATAAAATCTTAAAAGAAAAAAAAGATAAGAGAGATTTGTCACATCATTGACTCTTTAATACTGTATATATTTTTAAATTTCATGGTATCAATGTACTATAGTACATCTTTTTAAATTGCTATCATATCAATATTATATGTGTTTACTAGTTTACTATAATTTTTGACAAAAGTTTAAGAATAAATATAGTGTATGAAAGACTATATCTGTATTCTAAACCAATATTTGATTAAAATAAATGTATAAAACATAAAGGATGCATTCATCATTTAATCAATAAATATTTTTGAGTCCCCACTATATGCATGACTTGTAGGTGTTGGTGATATAACAATGTACAAAATGAAGTCATTGCCATCATGAAGCTTATATTTATAAAGGGAGTCAAAAAATATGTACGATTCCATCATTTTCTGTCATGTGTTATAGGTGATATATATAGTGAAAATAGCAAGAGTTTTCTGTTAGTTAACAAAAGTCCTTCCTGTGTGATATTTGGTCATAGACATATGGAAACAAAAGAAATGTGGGAGCAAGCAATGCATATATCTGGAGAAAAAGTCATTGAGACAGGTTCTTATTTGGCATATCCCCAAAACATGCTAAATATATGCTGGAACACAGTGAGCAAGGCAAGGGATAATAAGGGATAACATATACAAGAGGGGTGGTGATAAATCCTTTGCACCCACCCATAGCAAAATTTTTGATCTCCCGGTAATGCTGGTTCAGGAAAATAAAATGCCAACAAACAATAAGATAAATAAAAAGCAAAAGCACTAGTAAAAAGAAATTCTAACAAAATTTAATATAAACTTAAACTATTAAAGAGCACGCTGAAATATTACAGACAAAATTTTGAGAAAATATATAACATAATACCCTGATGTAAATATTTTTATACTGTAAAAAATAATACCTTAAATTGAAATTCACATATTCAGAATAGAAATGCAGGACAAATAGCAAGAAGATATGAAATGAAGACTTCTAGAGCTCAGGAAAGAAGTTGAAGAAAAAGACAATATCATATCAAAAATAAAGAAGGAAGAATACATTGTTCCTCAAGAAAGAAGAGTCACAAGGGAAAGATGAGTAAGTGAGAGGATAAAAATAAATTTAAAGAGAAACAGAAACAAAGAGAAAATAGAGAAGAGAGAAAGGATTAGGTATAGAAGACATTTAAAAAGCATTGTAATAAAACTAACATTTAAGACTGTAATTTGGTGATATTAGTAATTTGGTGATATTAGAGTAAATACTTCCAAAATTTCACCCTTCCATAAAAGCAATGAAAAAAAATGGCAAAAGTTGGAAGAATCAGTTTTTTCAGAAATTAATCAAGGCTTGTAGCACCTGGATTGTTCAAGAAAATGGTTGAATCTCAGTAAGAACAGTGAGTGTGTGACAGTTTGATGTGCCCCAATCACATTTCCTGTTCCTCAGCTAAGCAATAACTTTGAAAAATAATGGTCCACCTTCCAGGGATCAGAATGAAAGAAGCAGAAAGAAGCTGGAGTTCTTTCAAACTGTCATGGCCAATAAATTGTCTCTATCTGACCTGTTTGATGGTTTTCTGGAAGATTCCACTCAAATGGCTTATCTTTATTTGACCTGCACTCTGTGTTAAAAGTCTCTACCTAGGGAAAATTTTAAAAGACATTTATAGGTATATATATATTTAGCATTGTAGCTGTCTGAAGTAATGGTAAGGGTTGGGATAAACAGTAGACTAACCAAGAGCTTAAAAGCTGATGAAGAAAATGTCTATAGAGGATTTGAAGAGTTCTGACATTTTTCTGGGAATCTAGAAGGCCACTCACATGCATAGAGTTGTATGCATAATCAAGAAAGACCTGAGAACACCCTATGCTGTCACCTCACACTAACACTGAGGCTCTGCAAAAGCAGGAAGTGAAATCTAAGACAAAGTTGTAAACCTCCTGGCTGAATGTTGAAGGCATGTCCCCAAGCCCCTTGGCAAGGCCTGGGAGATTGATTCTGGTCATTTAAAGAACACTAGGCCATCATTAGCTAACCACTAAGTTAACCTACTAGAGACTGAAGTGGCCACATGAAAAAGAATACAGATTCTACAAAATCCGTTCACAAAAATCAGTAAATAAGAAAACAGTTACAACTCACAAGCAGGAAAAACAACAAACACTGAAGATAGAGTGTGATTCTGATTAGATGTGTTGTCACATTTTAGAATTTCAAATGTCTAGTTTTCAATAACAACAAAAAACAAGACATGCAAAGTAAGAAAGTATGGCCAATTCATAGAGAAACAAAAAACTATCAGTTTAAACTGGCCCCAAAGATGACCAGATTTTGGACCAAGTAGACACAGACTTTAATTAGTTATTATAAAGATGTTCAAAGAAGTAGAAAAAAACATGTCTAGAGAACTAAAAGAAAGTTTGAGAACAATGTTCTCATTAAATGCTAAAAGGCAGGATAGTCTCAATGGATTTTAAAAATGCTCAAACTATATATTGTCCACAGTATATATACTCTATAATCAAAGACATTAGATTGAAAGTAAAGGGTGGAAATATATACCATCCAAATCTTAACCAAAATAGAGCTGGAGTGGCCATATCAATATCAGGTGAAATAGAATTTAATATAAAATTACACCTAGAGACAGAAGGATATTTTATAATGACAAATGATCAATGACAATATAAAAAAATATAGATTTTTTTATGTACCTAACCTGGAGAAATAGACAATTAAACAGTAATATTTGGAAGACTTCAGTGTCTCATTTTCAATAATGTATACAACTACTGGACAGAATATCAGCAAGGAAATGGGAGACTTGAACACCATTATAAAACAAATATACCGGGCGAATATCTGTAGAACAACCTATGCAATGATAGCAAAATACATATGCTTCAGAAGTGCATGTAGGACATATGTTAGGCCACAAAACAAATCTAAATAAAATTACAAAGTTTGGAATCACCAAAACATATTATCCAACCATAATGGAATGAAATTAGAAATAAGTAACAGCAAGAAATTTGAGAAAGAAACACACAAATATATAGAAATTAAACAACATACTCCTAAACATACATGGGGTCAAATAAGAAATTAAGAGAGAACTTAAGAAACACTTTTAGATAAATGAAAACAAAATGCAATATAACAAAATTTGCAGTGCAAACCATGCTAAAGAAGAAATTTATAGCTATTAGGACTTAATTTGCCAAATATAAAAAGGTTATCATATCAATAACATAATCCTATATCTTAATAAGAAATAAAAAAGCAAAGTAAACCCAATGCAATCACTAAAAAGATTACATCAGAAAGAACAAAATAGGGTATAGAAAAACAGTAGGTAAAATCAACAAAACAAAGTTGACAAAATTGATAGACTTTAGCTATACTTATAAAAAAAAGAATATACAGATTTTAAAAAGCAGAAATGATAGAGGGGACATTACTACCAACAATACAGTGAAGAATGGAACACTATGAATAATTTTGTCAACAAAGTAGATAAGCTAGGTGAAATGGAAACATTCCCAGAAAGATACAGACTACCATAAATGATTCAAGAAGAAATACAAAATCAGAATAGACATGTAAGAGGTAAAAATTGAGTGAGCGGTCAAAAAGCTTCCCAAAATGAAAATCCCAAGCAAGGTAGATTTACGAAGGATTTCTACTCAGTGCAGCATCAACCCAAGTCCAAAACTGCATCTAAATATCATCAGTTTCAAAGTCCCAATTCTCATTATCTAAATTATTTAAATCAGATATAGGTTGACTGAATATAATCCATCTAAGACAAAATTATTCTCCATCTATGGACATATAAAACCATAAATACAATAGTGGGACAGGCATAGGATAATAATTATAGACACTCCCATTTCAAAAGATAGAAATAGAAAGAAGCAAGGGGTCACCAGTCTGAAGAAATTTCAAAATCCAGCAGGTCAAATTTCATTAGGTTCAAGATCTAGCAACAATCTGTGGCATGAGATTCCAGCCCATGTGACCACCAATAGATATTGTCTCTGTGCCCATAGATCTGGCCTCTGACGTCATAGATCAGCCTTTTTTGCCCAAAGATGTGCCCTTTGAGCCTAAGACTCCCCCCTTGGAGTCATCTCTTTTTCTTGAAGGGTTGCACATGTTTGCAGATGAGGAATTTTATCAGTCTGTTACCTGCCTGTAGAATTTGGAAGTGTGACAACCTTATTTATTTCATTCTGTCCCTGTCCATTTCAGACCAAGATGGTAGTGCCTCTGTTGATATAAAATTCTCAAACACCTTTTGGTTCTTTCACAGATGTAACAGAGATCCATACAATTGGACAAGAATGTACCCCACAGAGCTTTTGTAGATACTATTCTGTTCCTGACTTCTGATATGGTTGAGCAAACCCATGAGTCACACGCCTAATCTTTTCAGCAAATGTTGTGCAGGCACATTCTTCACCTTCTTTCCAGAGCATACTTTCCAACAGTGGATTTCCTAGTCCTAACATCCTCGGCCACACAGATAGACCAAGAACCTCCAAAAATTATCAAATGCTAGTTCCTTTTCATCTAACAATTTCTTCCTCAGTTTTTCTTTCCTCTTGCATTTTACTGTAGTAGGAAAAGAGATGCCAGATCATATATTCAACACTTCGTTTAGAATTCTCCTCAGCTGAATATCCATCACTTAGAGATTCTGTTTTTCACACAAGTATAGGACAAGCATAGGACACAGCCATCACCAGAAATACCTTTAACACTGATATTTCTACCAACATTAGGCTTATTCTGATATAGGTATTCTGTATAATATACGTTTTCTCTACGATTCTTCTCACTTCCTACTGAACCCTCACCAGAAATGCTTGTAACATCCATATATCTATCCATGGTTTGCTTAAGGCAGTCTTAGTTTTATTCTATCATGGGATTCAAAATTCATTCAGCCTCTACTTATTATCCAATTCCAAAGTACCTTCCTCAATTTTAGATATTTGTTATAGTAGCACTACACATCTAGTACAAATACTTGTGTTATTAGGGCTACTGTAATAAATTATCACAGACTTGGTAACTTAAAACAACAGAAATTTATTCTCTCACAGTTCTGAAGACAAGTCTGGAATCAAGGTACTGGATCACACTTCCTCCAGAAACTCCAGGGAGAATTCATTGATTGCCTCTTCCAGGTTCTGGTGTGTGCTAGTATTTCTTGTGTTGTTGACACATCACTCTAATCTCTGCCTGCATCTTCATATCACTTTCTCCTTTTTATGTGTCTATTCTCTCATTATCCCTCAGGACACTTTTGATAGCATTTAGGAATCACCCAGATATTCCAGAATCATCTCATCATCTCAAAATCCTTACCATATTACATCCACAAAAACTTTACCATATAAGGTAACATTCACTGGTTCTGGGGATGAGGATATTTTGCCTTTGTGTGGGATAGTATTCAGCCCACTACAATAGTCAATTTGGAACTCTCTATCCCTGGGGAAAAATTATACAGAAATGAAAGTGAACAAAATAAATTTTCAGACAGACAAAATCGTTTCCATTTTGCTGCTGACATTTTCTATTTGTTCATTCATCATGACTAATTTTATATCCTTGAGAAGTTATAATAGCTGCTTTAAAATCCTTGTCTGCTAATTTCAATAACGATATTATCTTGGGGGCATTCTCTATTGTGTTCTCTTGAGTTTAGGTCACACTTTTGTGTTGCTTTTTATGTATTAATGTATGTATTGTATCCTGATGCTACATTTTAGAGTCTCTAGATTCTGTTATGTTCCTCAAAAGAGTATATTTTTGTTTGTTTTAGTATTCAGTTAATTTGGCATGACTCAAAATCTAATTTGTGTCTTCCCTGAGGTGGATACCATGTGAAATTTTCTTTAGCTTTTTTAAAATTAGGTAGGCTTCTTGAGGCTGCCTTGAACATGAAAGTTTAGAGATTAGTCAGAAATTTAAGCAGAGTGTATTCATATAATTTGGCACTGTTTCTCAGGTTCCCTACTATATGGAACTTCTCATTTTCCAGATATGGTGGCTTGAAACTCTGTCCTCTGTTTCTTCAAGCCAGTAAGACTGAGGAATTTTTCTCCAAGTTTTATCTCCCCTAAATCAGATTACACCTGTAATCAGGTAATAAAAAAGGGGGGGCAGGAACAAAAATGAGAAACAGCACCATTCCTTTTTTCCAAATGCAAACCCAATCATGGCAGTTATTTTGTTTTGTTGTATTAGACATTTGGTGGAGTAGGAGTTACCAGAAGCATTTGTAATTAATGTCAGCTGTAATTAATAATTGATGGGGAAAGATTTTAAAACTATATAAATATTCTGTTCCTCATGGAACTTACACATTATTCATTTATCTATTCATATCATTATGGTCTTAATTTTTTTCCTATTATATCGAAAGTATTACAGGATATTTGCCTCATTACATATTTTGACGTCATAGAAAAACAACCTTAAGGGTCACACTCACCTTTCTGGTCCTTTCTCCTGATTAGGATCTCGGCTTGCTTAATAAATGTGTGTGCAATATATACATAAATGACTAAAAACAGATTACTTTTAGGACTATAGGACAGTTTGAAAGCATACTGGAATGACATTAAGGAACTAGATAGAATTTCATATCTATGGAGTTCAGGTCTATATGCTGATTCTAATACAACTATACAATCACTACAATTTTGTTTGTTTCTAGAGTACAGACTCAGATAGACCTCCAGAAATGGGGACTAAATCACCTGAAAAATAACTGTAGGAAAGTCATAAGCACTACAGAGGAATTGCTTGTGTTGTAAATGAGACATCTTGACAGAACAAGGATGAAAGTGCTGACAAGTAGTGTCCACTGTAAATAGTGTGCACTTGAGGCATATTTAAGGAAGTGGCTAATAGCAGAGAATTATAATCTTAGTCTCACATCAGAGAATTAGAATCTTACGAAGCTTAGCAATATTTGCCCACATTTTATTTGGTAAGATCATTCCACGAGGTAATTCTCAGCAGTATGCGAGAGAGGTTCTCTAAGCCCATTTAAGAAAAGTGTCAATATCACTGGTCTGTGGCAATGACTCTGTAAGATCTTTCACTTATTCAGCATTGATGTTAGATATCTTGTCCATTTTACTGCAATAGTTACTATTAAAGTCTTTAAAACAAAAGGGTCAGTCAATAAAATGATGGGAAATATGATGTTCAAAACAATTCTGGGGAACTGACAAGAAAGAATTAGATATTGGTTTAGGATTAAGAAAAGATATCTAGAATTTATCTATTAGGACTACTTTCATATGGTATCCTGCCTCTTATCCATCCACCATTTATAAATTTCTCTATGAAAATAAAATTGTAAGTACCTCAAAAATGTTTTGTGGTGGACTTTTGGCCCTGCTTGGGCAAGTGTAACATTTGCATAGCATCAGGAGAAGCTTGAATCTAGTAGCATATTCCTGCCTGGAACCATAGCCCACTTTAACTAAATCCGATAAACTTTATATGCTCAAGACACATAGTTTTGATTTTGAGAGGCTTTAATCCCATACTTATAAATATTGCAAGATGGTCTGCAGTTATCAATTTATCATTTTGTTAATAGTCACATAAATTTTTGCAAGGTGCATTGCATATTTAATACTGATTTTTAAACCTAGCTTTCTACCTAGATGGAATAGTTCCATATTTCAGGTTATATTATTACATTTTTTCTTATCCATATGCAGTATTTTTTTAAAAGACCAGGCTTTAAAATATATCCAACTGTTACTGTTATGTGTATCTTTGAGAAGCACATAACTCATGTATACAGAAAAGTCCACAAAAGCTGGCATTTGCTTGCTCATCATTAGATGATATTAAATAAAACTCATTATATAGCAATGGCCTGCAAAACCAAATGGGTTCTAGGGCCTGGCATATAAAAAAATTAATGAAGAAGGGATGTAATAACAAGGAAATGGTAATTAAATAGTGTATTCAGCATCTAAAAGCATTCAAAATTAATTTCAAAAAATTCTGCTGACCAAACGTAATATATCCCTTGTCAAATTTGAAAATGCTACTTTGGAAGGTGAATAAAACTATATTGATTATTGTATTAGAGTAAGGGAAGCTATGCTGCAGTAAAACAAATCCAAAATAGCAGTGGCCTAATGCAATAGCATTATTGCTTCTCGTGTTACTGTCTAATGTGGTCAGTGAGGGCTCTGTTACATACAGTCGTTTAAATATTCAGACTTCTTCCATATTTTGAGTTTACCAGCTTCAACATGACTTTCTTGGTCACTGAAAAAGGGTTGAATAAATAGAGTGAAAGTTCTCCCAACAGGATTTATGGTCATGTCTGGAAGTCATGTATATCATTCTTACCCATATTCCCCTGGCCAAAAATCAGTCATAAAACCTTACCTAGGAAATAAAATTCTTCCTGAGAATACAGAAATAAAATAAAATGAATTCTCATACAAAGCATTGCTATTGTCAAAAGTAGGTTTCCACCAAAACAATGTAATTTCCTTTTAATAGAGACTACCTTACATTATGCCTTAAAAGTGACAAATATTAAATTAGTAATTAAATATGATTGATAAAGTGAAAATGCAATTGATACACATTATTGCTCAAATACTAATTACAGATTGAATGATTATATTTTTTCTGGCATTTCCAAAATAAATCTATTTATTTATTTAATAAACACATATAATTTTAATTAGCCTGGCCTCTTAATATGCTTCAATACAAACTATCCCTGGATTTATTAAAAGGAAGGGTGGAGGGGGGTGTATAAGAGATCTTCCAGAAGCTGTCATAAAGCTGTGATTCAGCCTGTTAGTAAATAAAACCTCTATGAAATTTGTTCAATAATCTTCAAGAATGTTTAGCTTTATGTTCCTAATGAGGTCATCTCAGTCCTTTAAACTCAACCTGTGCTCCCTACTAGAGGACAGAATTCAAGTAAAGTTTTTCTCTGCTTTCCAAAAGATTAAAAAATAGAATTCATCTGCTAAAACTTTAACACATTTCAGCTTATCAAGAGGAAAATAGACTAATATAACCAGAGAGTGCAAAACAGAGTAAGAGCTCCAAAAAATAGTGTCAAGAAGTGAGAATTCACTATGAACACAGGTTTCAAAGGGCACTATTGCATGTTATTTGTGTTACTCTTTTGCCTAATATGAACATAGTATTGTGTCTGTCCCAGCCTACTGATAGAAATGCTAGGAATGCTTGGGGCACTCAATCACCCATATTACTAGTAGGGCGCCTCCACAGATATTTCCTCTACTGGAACCAGTGTTGTTGCTGGACCAGCCCTTGTGGTCTTATTATAAATTGTAGGAAGCATTTCAGCTAAACCATTCAAAGAACTTTAAGTAACAAGATGACTCACAAGTCCTGAAGGCCACACAGAAAGGTTGCAGGGAGAAAGACCCAGACCAAGACAGAGGCAGAGACAGACTGTGGTTCTGGAGCTCTGCCTTTATTAGAGTTGAGGGTGTGGTGTTGAGGCTTTCATGGGTTCACTCTTTATTGACTAATTTAAGCATAAGAATGGGAATTAGAGAATGGGAAGAGAGAACCAGAGTCACTCAAGGGTCAGTTATTCAGGTTCCCCAGGACTTTCTGAAAGAGGTAACTTCATGGGTGGGGATGACCTGGTTCCTTATTTGGTGGTTTTGCTAGTATCAGTGTCATACAGCTGGCAATACATTTCTTTAAGATGGGTCTTTTTCAAAAGGATGCCTCAGCAGTTAAAAGCTTGAAGTTAGGCATTTACACCACACATACAAAAATCTATTGTAATTTATTGTTTTACAATAAGATAAGCTTTTGGAGGGCCATAACCTATCTTATTTTTTTCCAGTTTTTTTTTTTTAAATCGTCTTTTTTGGTATCCAACACTTCTAGTGCAGCAACTGGTACAAATCTGCATGAACTAACCAATAGATGATGAACTAACATGATATGTAACAAATTATCACAAACTTAGAGGCTTAAAATTTACTATCTCGGGATACATAGTTTAGGAGTCTGGCCTAGCCTCCCTGGGTCGTCTGCTCATGTCTCACAAGGCCCCAGTCAGTGTTGTTGGCTGGGCTCCATTCATTCCTGGAACCCTGAGTCCTCTCCCAGGCTCACAGGGATGTTGGCGTAATGCAGTTGTTTGTGGCTCTAAGACCAAAGTTCTTGTTTTCCTGGGAGCTATAAACTGAGCTAGAGGCTGACCCCAGGCTCATGCCATGTGACACCTTCCCTAGAGCCATTCACCACTTGAGACCTTACCTGTTCAAGGATAGCATGGGGATCTCTCTGATCTGAAAGATTTGTCTGATTAAGTTCTGCTAATCCAATCTGTCTTTTGATTAACTCAAAGACCACTGATTAAGGAAGGACCTTAACTGCATCTGTAGACTTCCTTTTGTTGTATAACAGAATGTAATCAAAAGAGTGATTGCTCATCATATTCACAGATGTTGCCCATACATAAGGGGAAGAAATTGTATAGGTATATGGGTCATTCAGGTTCATCCTGTAAAGCTGCCTACCACATCCTAGGAGTCAAATTGTGAGTTAATCATGCTCCTCGGTATGCCTCTGTGTATTCAGTTTGACATACTGTCATGCAATGTCTTCCTCCTATTTTATTGAATTAATCTTTGGTTATCTGCTCCCTTTTACCTCCACAACATTATTACTAGTTTAATTCATATGCTGTTGTTTATCTGTGCTCAGGTGAAATTTGTTTTATGTTTTATCAAAGTTTAATGTATGTACACAGTCTTTGCGTTAAGAATCATTTTGTTCTTCATTTTACTTTTATCCCTAAATACTATTTTTGAAATATGTGCACATCTATTTTCTTTTTTCTAAGTGATCTGTAATGTTCTATGTTGAGCATTCATACCACATTGCTTACCTGCTTTTGGGATGGAACTTCAGACTATCTCTGGTTCCTTTCTGCTAAAAACAATATAGAGTCTTCACATTTGTTCTTTTTGGACCTGAGTCTTTTGAATAGATACCCAGGAAGATGATTTCTACATCTTAGTGAATAGATGAAACCATATATATACACACACATACTCATATGCACATGCACACTTAATTGAGACTGTACATGTTGACAGTTTATTCTCCACAATATTTGTACCAAATTCCAATCACAAAGTCAGCCATGAGGGTTTCTAAGAGGCCCATGCACATGTAAACATTTGACATTTTCCAGTTTTCAGTCTAATAGGTACAAAATGATATCTCGTTGGTTGTTATTGATTGAATTATGTTCCCCAAGAAAGATATGTTAAAGTCCTAATCTCCAAGGCCTCAGAATATGACTTTGTTTGGAAACAGGTTGTTGTGGATGTAATTATTTAATACAAGGTCACCATGGAAGTAATATGGGCCTCTTATCCACACCAGTATGACTGGTGTCCTTATAAGACAGTTATCTGAAGACACAGAGTTGCAGGGAGAATGTCATGAGAAGACAGATGCAGGCATCGGAGTTATGTTTACATAAGTCAGGGAATGCCAGAAGCCACCAGGAGCTGGAAGAGGTAAGGAAATTTCTCCTATAGAGCATTCGGAGGGGTATGGTCCTGCTGACACCTTGATTTTGGACTTTTGCGCTCTTGAACGGTGAGACAAAATAATTTCTCTTGTCTTAAGCAACCAAGTTTGTGCTAATTTGTTGTAGTAGTCCTAGGAAACTAACATAGGAAGTCAAATAATGGCCTTATCTTTGCTTCCATGAGGGTGATAATATGTCACCCTTCCTCCTTTGGCCCTCCTAGAAATGTTTTTGTCATTTGTTTTCAGGGGATTTAGCTGTGTTGTGCATAGGTGTGGTGTATGTCTGTGTTTATCCTCCTTAGATAGACTCCTTGCATTTGTTAGTCTCCTTGATGTCTTTCTAGTTTTTGGCATCTGTGCTTTATAACCTCTTCAGATGTCTTCCAACTCCACATCCTGGTCATATCTTCTTCTTCCTTGATGAGACTTAAAATCCCTCAAACCACTTAAAAGTGCTGATGAGGAAAAGGTGAGGATTTTTGGAGTTGATCAGGAAATAGATAATGGGATCTACCCAGTCAATAGGACAATCAGTTGGCAAAATGATCCTAGATGGTCTTAAATGGTTGGTGCTCAAAATTTGGAACACCTGGACTCAGTTTGGTGTGTCATTGCTCTGTGTGGTATTATATTCTATATTTCTTGCTGTCTCTTAGAGGTGCCAAGTTGCTGGAGGAAAGTGGACAGTGTGCGTGCCTAGGTCCCCACTGGACAGATTCTGGACATTGTAAGACCTGTGAGCCTAAATAAAAAAGGGGAGGAGAGCAGGCCACTGTACCAAGGGTGGGCTCCCCATCACCCAGAAAGGGCCCCGTGAGTGAAATCCCTATACCTGATGATTTGGGGTACTCCAGCAAGAGGACATTCTCCTCCCTGGGGACCTCTATGGCAGGTATAAAAGCCAATAAGCCATAGATATCAGGCCAAGTCCAGCCTTCTAAGAGCAACCGGGGGAGATACCTTTGTCAACAGGTGGCATGCCTCTGCAGCTGTCACCCTAGGATTTGTTGTTGTGCAAGGTGTCATTCCAGCCCATCCCCAGAGTGATATCCAAAACCAACCCCTGGGCTGGTTACTTAAAGTGACTAAAGGCGAGGAGGTTTATAGTCCTACCCCTCTCAGGACTTGGAAGGTGGTGGATATCCTACTAAACAGGGGCTTCAAACCATGGAGATGCATGTTGGGCATGCTTACAGCTGCTTTTCATCAGGTTGCCATCTGGAGAGGAGGTTTAAACTCTGGGGGAAGGCCAGAGGGGAGAATCCTGGGGAAGAGGACTGGTGCCTTCTAGTGAGTAAGGTAGGACAAACCCACCATGATATTGACAAGAATGATTTGTTCTGCTGGTAACCACCAGCAAAATAATAAAGACAGAAAAAAAAAATGGGGAGGGTCAAGGTGGTTGTCCTTTGGAGGAGATAACATGTCTTTCTTCTCACCCTGAGGCCCAGACTCTCTTTACGGATCTATCCAAGAACTAAATGGAAAGGGGCTGCCTGCAGGTATGGTGTGTCTGGCAGGGAGGGAGCTCTATCTACCAGAGTCTGAATCTACACAATTGGCTGCCATAATAAGGATGAGAAAATGGTGTCCCTACCAAAGGACCCCCACAATTAGTGTGGAAAGTGGGGATGACCCCCAGAGGAAGCTTTGGATCCTTGTCCACATAAACTTTGGTATGGATTTCTATGGCATGGAGGGCAGTACACCTTACATTAGGTCTACATGGACAGGCTAACTATCAAGGCAAAACATTAGCTGAGGCCAAAGATCTGGTAAATTGGTGGAACAATTACAATACTTATTAGAATTAAATTACAATCTGTGACAGGTGTCTTCTTTGGAAACAACCTAACCTTCCCCACTTGCCCCCAGTCCTAGTTGGTGACAGGGACCTGCCCCCACATAGGGATCTGTATGTCTTGAAAGTTGGCCCCTTTCAGTAGACAGTCACTTTTTTATCACATTTACTGTAGTTTGGACTCAATGAATGCATGAGCAAACAGATAAACATTGTCTAGTTGGCCCTGTTGGAAAATGATGTTCAAATCTTCCTAATCCCTGGAAGGACTCATGCTTTGAAGGCATTTCCACCCTCCTCCACCAGCCCCAGATTATTGGCTTGAAAGGAAGATTAATTAAAGTTAATGAATTTGAATAATAAAATTGGCCCAGTTTTATTAAAAGATGCTTCTTTCTGATTGTTACCGTTCCCCCTTCCAGGAGTCTGTCCCTTTTCCCATTATTTGGACATCATCAGTCAGCAGGTAACCTAATAGAACACATCTAAGGCTTTTAGACCTATTGATTGTTGGGCATGACTTGGAAAGAAACAGTTAACCTTCCCTTACCAGTGTGGGTGATAAATATGATAAAGTACTGACTTAGGTAATGCTGGGCAAGACACTAAGTTAAAGAAGGGATACTGATTTCTGCCATTCTTCTTTCAGTTTCTCATTATGACCTGTGCTGAAAGTCACTGCTAATAAGTGTAGACTATTGACTAGAGAAAGTTAAATGAATTTGTCTCTTTGTAAGCACCTACCTCCACCAGATATCTATACTTTAAAGGATGCATTCAAAATGACATGGGCAAATGGTTGCTGTTGTAGACTTGACTAATATGTTCTATTCAATAAATATATGACAGGAGAGTCAACCACAATTTACCTTCATCTTTTAGGGTCAATAGTATACCTTTTCCTGATCACACACAGGCTTTGCCCATAGACATAGATATTTGCTTCTCACTCCCACCGGAAACTCAGCTTTGGCATATATATAAATGACATCCTCCTCACAGGATCTGACCAAGACACTATCTCACAGGTCATCATAAATGTGAGTAAACACCTCACTGAGAGGGTATGAGCAATTGCCCCATGTAAGGTATGAGGGACTTCTCAGTATCTTAAACTAGGAGCTACATCTGGAACTTAGAAGAGCTACTGTTCCCAACTTGTAGCTTAAAAGATAAATTCCTAGTGCTCCAATCTCCTACATTGGTAAAGAGGATCCGATACTTACTAGAAATGTTTAGATCCCGGTACTAACACATTCCTCACCTCCAATATTTGTTGGCCTTCTTTATTGAGTCACCTCCTTTCCTCTACTTTTCACTGGGACCTAAGCAATGACAGTCATTAGGTAAACTGAAAGAGGCTATCAATTTAGCTTTCCCACGGGAGCCTTGAAAACAAGACTTAGAACTGTAAGTTTGAGCTACCCCTAACTTTTTTTCCAGGAACCTCTGGCCCAAATGGACAGGTACATGCCTACGGCTTTTGGTATAAGTGGTTCCCAGACTCAGACCAAAGATTTTAACTACTAAAGAGGCAAATTCCTGGTGGCATACTGGACATTTATCTTAACTGGAGCCTTTATAGGGACAGAGTCAATTACTTTCTGGACTGAGATTCTTATTATGCCGTGAGTAATGGAAATATCTCCATGTAAAATTGGATCATCAACAGAAGCCTTTTTATTAAAATGGAATTATACCTACATGATTGAACTAATTCTGTCTCTACTGGAAGAAATGAGGAAATAACCATACTCTGCCATTGAGGCTCACTTGCCAAAACCTTCAGAAATGTCCCCACCTCTTGCTCAGTAGGAATTACAAGGAGGACAGTCAGCATTCTCAAACGAAGACAAGCAATGGTTTTTCCTTACTGATGCAGTGAACAAGGAGTGTAAGGGAGCCAGGCAATGCACAGCTGAAACCTGTCACCTCTATTTAAACACTCCAATTTCCATATGAGGAATAGACCCAAGTGTCAAATGAATTGATATGCATGCAGTATTCATAGCAATAGAGGTTGCCCTTGACAACCATTGTCCTGAGGCTCATATTATTCCTAACTCTTGACTAGGGGCTAATGAGTTAACTATTTAGGACTTTGGAAAATCTGGGCTGGAAAACACAAGGCCAAGCAGAGACACTTGGGATAAAGAGATGGGGTGAAAATTGCCACATTGGCTCCCCCTCTGCCCATCTTAGTACACCATGGCAATTCATAAATGGCAAATTTAACAATTCAACAAAAGCCTGCATGTTGGGCATGTTACTAACAATCTAATTTCAGTACATACAGCATAATACTTCTCACCTGGCATCATATTTTTATAGCTCTTGAGTATGAGAAGTTATGTCTAAGAAAGAAGTTGGGCGTGTTTGAAATAAACTGAATCTAATTTAAAAAAAAAAGAAGAAGAAGAAGGAAGGAAATAAAGAAAAAGGAAAGGAAAAGCAAACGAAATGAAAATGTCATATAAGATCATTTTGCATGCATATTTGATAAATGAGGTAAGGAGAGACTAACTTCAGTCCTCTTTTAAGAAGTAAGTAGCTATAGACTCAGCCATATGTCTAAGACTGACTGGGTAATGAGATTTCAGGAATGTGAACAAGAGCACATGACTGAACAGAGAGTTCTATTATAGTGTACTATAAAATGATGAACTGTTAATTTAACAGAGTTTTGCATGAAAGTCTAGTCTTTTTCTGTAAGACTGGGTTTTTTAGAAAGAATGATTGGAAGCCATTACAGAGGAAGCAAAGCTAACTCTGTCCAGATGCAAGGTTTCTGTATTCCCAATTGCTCTTACTACAGACATATGGGCATGGGTAATAGGCTTGGCTTCCACAGGAAAAAATACTAGCAGTTTCTCAAGTTAAGTAATTCATCAAGGAGACAAAAACAATGTAGAAGCATCCACAGGAGCCAAGTATATTAAATTGTATGTGGTCATCATACATGCTTTCATTGTGATAAAGTAATGAGGAATAATCATCTTCATAAAATGAGTACTCCCCATTTAATTAACCAATATCAGAATATTCACTCATATTCTCAAGGGAGAGATGTTTGAAAGTGGCTTTTGCCTTTTATTGAACTCCTCTTTGCATGCAGAAATGATTTTGTTGACATATAAAATAAGTAGTTAGATCCCTTTTAATAAAACCAAAATCCCACATTGCTTAGTCAGTGGAATAATTATGTTCCAAAATAGGAAGCTTTGGAACAGAGAGAATATAGCTAAGGAAAAGTTCTAATAAGGAAACATTTACAGTTATATATGATGAATTAGCATAGAGGAAAAAGAAAAGCAGACACTGAAAAACTCTTTTTTAAGACCACGTTTATTGTCTTTACTAAAGAATATGCATTTTTTTCAATAATAAAAATTTGAAGTCATTTTATTTGTTTCTGAAAGTAACTTGCAGATAGGAGATAATAAATTTGACTTACATTACACAAACATGAAACAACACCTCTTATGATTTTGGGAATGATAATAAAAATGATTCTTATGATTAAGGAATAGCTTCTTTAAAGTTACATTGGGAGAAGTATCTGTCTTACTCCCTAAGAATGTTACACATCTTCTTTCCCTAAGTATGAGCCCATGGTGAGCAGAGAGGCTACAGAGGGGAAGTTCACAGTCCTGGGGAAAAAATCATGATATTACATTACCTGAATGTATAAATCAAAAGCATACACCCAAAGTATTTGAGGTGGGTCTAAGGATTAGCAAAATTCTGGAATTACCTGTTATTTAAAGGAAAATATAGGTGAAGGGGAATCTAGAACAGTTTCAGATTCAGAATCAATACATTTATTATACAGGTGATATTTATCAGGCATTGATAAAGACCTTTTACAATTCAATCACAAAATGACAAACTACATAATTAAAATACACCCAAAGGACTTAAATAGACATTTCTCCAAATAATATATACAAATATCCAATAAGCATATAAAAAGATGTTCAACATTACTAGTCATTAAGGAAATGCAAAACAAAACCACAATGAGTATCAAGTCACACCCACTGAGATGTCTATAATTAAAAAGAAATAAATGTCAATAATATGGAGAAATTGGAACCCTGGTACATTGCTAGTAGAAATAGAAAATGTTTCAGCTGCTGTGGAAAACAATTTAGTGGTCCTTCAGAAAGCTAAATACAGAATTACTAAATGACCCTGCAAATCTACTCCTAGATATATACCCAAAAGAAGTGAAAACAGCTACCAAAACAAATACTTTGTACGCTCATATGCATAGCAGCACCATTCACAATAGCCAAATGGTGGAAACATCCCAAATGTCCATCAATAAATGAATGGAAAAATAGACTGTGGTATATATAAGCAATGGAATATTATTTAGCTATAAAGAAGAATGAGAAACTGACACATACTACCACGTGGATGAATCTCAACAACATAAGTGAAAGAAGCCAGCCATGAAAAGTCACTTATATGATGCCATTTATATGAAACATTCAGAATAGGTGAATCCACAGGGACAAAGCACAGATTATGGTTGCCAGGGACTGGAGAGAGCGAGATGAGGAGGAACTGCTGAAATGCTGTCTGGGGAGCATCAAAAGGATTCTTTGGGACAACCTGTTTGTTTGGAAGCTGATATTCCAAGTCCCATTTAGTCATAAAAAAGACAAGTGTTAGGAGTGTTAATATATAATGCTTACAAGTAAACATCTGGATAAAATTTAAACGTAGGGATAGTGAATGCTTGTTACTCACTTTTTAAACACTAACTTTGAATCTTATACAAATATTTGTTTTACATTAGTACTCTGTGTTAATGGAATAAAACATCCGAGTCATTTTAGAAGGTTTTTTAAAAGTATGAGTAGATAAAATCTTAATCAATTAATCAGAGACCTTGTTTGTCAAGACGATCGCATTCTTTGGCTGGACAGGTTCACTGAGTCACTGCGTGATTGAGTCAATATTAATTTTACTTGTGTACTTGGGGAAATAAAAACATATCCAAATACACATAGTCCTTGACATTTTACTTCCTTTAATTTTCACTTTTTAATCCATTTCCCTTTAAGTCTTTAATCATCTTTCAGTGAAGATTTTCCCTTTCATTCTGTTCATGTGTCTGAGGAATTAACAATCCTATTCTCAGTGGCTTCGTGTAATCAAAACCTCCTGATTCAAACACTGTGTGCAATCTGCAGGGAGAAATTATTAAAAGGGCTTTGCAGATTTATTTAGTATTCTGCTCAGAATATGAACGTGCAGACTTTTAAATATCTGAGAAGAGATTGCCAAGCCATTACCCTTCCAGAAGAACTTTTGAACTAGACATGTTTTTCATTATTTACAGCATGAAATACTTAGAATCAGATTTCTTCTAGAAACACTTTTGGGTAATAGATGACACAAAATGAGGCTAAGTTTATGGATTTCAGATTCACATGCCCTTATATTTCTAAAGACCCAGACCAAATAACCTCATTCAGCCATTTACTGAAAGCCCCAGAAAGTTTCTTTAGTAGAAATAAGGCCATGGACATTGATTAGATTAAGTGTGCAGATGTGTAGGGGCACCTGGGTGGCTCAGTCCATTAAGTATCGACTTTTACTTTGGCTCAGGTCACATGATCTCAGGGTCTTGCGGCCTGCCTTGGGCTCTGCACTCAGTGGGGAGTCTGCTTCTCTCTCTCCCTTCTTCTCCCTTTGTCCTTCCCCTGCTCACACTCTCTCTAAAATAAATAGATCTTTAAAATTAAAAAAAAAAATGTGTGGGTGTGGAGAAGGACTGAGGGTGTGAAGGACAAGAATTTATAGGATATTCTCTTTATATAAATGCTTCCAAGTGACAAAGAGTCCTATCCTAAACAGGTTTTACATATCCATGAGAGTTGTGACTGCATTTGGGTCAATTCTTTAAATGATTGTCAAGTGATGAAGTAGAGACACCAATATATATTCTTAAAAACTCACTGCTCATGAAGGGAGCTACTAGAGAGCTTCTAGTTCAAGGAGACACAGGATCTAGATAAATGTCACAAGCACAGATCTTGGAATGCAGCAATCCGGGTTTAAACCTCAGCTCTGCTGCATACAACTTGTATAAACTCAGCAAATCATTTTACTTCTGTACACATGAGGTTATATATCAAAATGGGGCATATTAATACTTATTTCAGAGGCAGATTATATTTTTTATATAGGTAAATTATTGTACATAAAATATGGAGAAAAATATGGAGTAACATGTACTTAAAATTTTTAACTGCCATGAATACTAATTGAATTCTTTTTTAAAAAATTTATTAGAGACAAAGAGTGGGTGTAAGTGAGTGGGAGAAGGAGCAGAGGGAGAGAGAGAATCTCAAGGAGACTCCATGCCAACCGCAGAGCCAGAGGCGGGGTTCGAGCCCATGAACCTGAGATCACAATCTGAGCCAAAATCAAGAGACAGACACCCAGCCAACTGAGCCACCCAGGTGCCCCTCCAATAGTTTGTATCAACTGTTAGAGTTCTTCTACTTTCAAATAATGTAATTAATTTTTTCTAGGTTTGACATGAATCTTGAAATGATTGACATCCACACTTTGATGAATTTTATTGGTTAATCAAAAAATAAGATTTCCAGGCTTCATAGAATACTTATTTTGTATCTATAACTACAAATGTACAAGTTCCTGATCTTTAGCTAAGCAAATTCATGATCGCTAAGATTCGAAAACACAGAATTTTTGTTAAGAAGTATATCATATTTTGTCAAATATATCCTTTTTATTTTTAATAGACTTGTTCTAGAGCAGTTTTTTTAAGTAACCTACTATATCCTTGCATTGCTTAAGCAATTTATGATGTACTAGAAGTTATTTTAGGTAGCATCGGCTACAATAGAAATGTGTAGAAAAGTCGATTCTTCATGATTGAGAGGAATTTAAAAGTTAATTCAGTGGGGTAGAAATATTAGGTAATCTGAAATCAAGAAAAAGGAGGAAAGTTAGGAGAGAAACATTTTTAAATCCTGTTCTGCTGACAGACAAGGAGATGAGACAAGGAGACGTTCTTGGGACAACATGGACATACAGACACACTTCTTACATCACGTTGTCTGAGATGCACAGATGCAGGAAGACCCTGGCAGAGATCTGTCGCTAAGGTGAAATTCAGAGTGGGCTGAAAAAGAATAATAACTAGAGTCTGGGATGAAAGCCAAGGTTCAAAAACAAAAAAAAAAGGATTGATAATTATTACAATTAGGAAAGGTGCATACAATGATGTTTACATTTCCAAGTCATAAACAGACTGTGCTCCAAAAGTTCATTAAATCCATTTAATAACTGAACATATTTTCCCCATAAGCTATATTCATATGTACATACATACATATATTTCTCTGTTACAAGACTGTTACATATAAATTCTTTGTGCTTTAACCATGATCATAAATACTGTGAAAAAGTGAATAAGAAGATAAAGACTTTAATAATGAAGGGCAAATCAATTAAACAACCATGAAAACAGTAATAAAAGCTAACATTTAATGAGCACTTATCATTTGTCAGGTGCTATAATTTTCCTTATTTTTCCCAAATAAGAAAAATAAAGAAGGGATAGGTAACACCAGATAAGTAGTATTAGTTGTACTAACAGTGAGGAAATGTAATTGTGTATTAAGCTGGAGGGAGAGAGAGAGAAATCTGGGCTCACAATTCAATGTCTCCATATCCTAGTTATGTAAATCTGGTAAATGTATGAAAACATTTATTAACAGGTTCCTGATCCAGAAAATGGGGATTACAAATATGAACCTAGGGGGGGAGGTGCGCCTGGGTGGCTCAGTCAGTTAAGCTCTGGCTTCGGCTCAGGTCATGATCCCAGGGTCCTAGGATGGAGCCCCACATCAGGCTCCCTGCTCAACGGGGAGTCTGCTTCTCCCTCTGCTCCTCTCCCACAGTCATGCTCTCTCTCACCCATTTTCTCTCTCTCAAATAAATAAATAAAATCTTTAAAAAATTATAGAAATTAAAAAAAATATAGAAAAACAGGGTGTCAGCATCTTGAAGTGTTTCATAGTGTGTCTTAGGGTAACAAAAAGAAAAACAGAAAAGAGTCAAAATTTGGCTCAAAGAGTTTTCAGTATGCTGTCTGATTGGACATAGAAAGTAAGTAAATGTGTTCCACCCTACTTCGAAAAGGACATTCTATTTCCATTTGAAATGGATTCTATGCAATTAGAAAAACAAGCAATAACAAAATAAATTTTCTCTATTCCTAATTTTTTAATGGCCTTAGTACTTTCCTAACAACAAATTAACTTCTGTTCAAGGAGATGATAATTTCATTGTTGCCTTTGATCAGCATTAAGACATATTTATGGAATGCTCCTTCACATCTTTTCAGGTCATTCTCTTATGACCATGTAATATTTCCCTTTGACCTTTTATCTTCTTTGTGAACTTTGAAAATGCATAGATCATATACAAATAATTGGAAAATGTATATTCTATATATAGGTTAGGTAAATAATTAAACTTTTTAAAACAAACAAACCCACTTGGGGAGTTTAGCATTGTTTAATACAAGAGTTTTAACTCATATCACCAGCTACTTGAATATGGAGCCTAGAATTCTCATCTCAATTACAATTCAGGTTGCACTTCAGTATTCATCAATATACTGGAGAATTATTCTGTGAGAAAAATCTATTAATTCCTTTTGATTCCTAAAAAGAATTATTTTGATTAAGGTAGCAAATATCTCTCATACCATCATCCAGGAGTTTGGATGGAGAGAGTTATCAATAATCTCTTAACAAGTGTTTGACCTTAGGTACCACACTTTTGTGATACTAATTAGCAGTTTGTTTAATTTAGTCACCTGGAAATTAAGCAAAGTTGCTTTGGAGGTCAAGGACTCTGCCTGATATTTTTTTTTTTTCTTTCTTTTTTTTTAAAGATTTATTTATTTATTTATTTATTTATTTATTTATTTATTTATTTGAGAGAGAAAATGCACAAGCAGGAGGGGCAGAGGGAGAGGGAGAGAAAATCCCAAGCAGATCCATGCTGAGTGTGGAGCTGATGCGGGGCTCCATGTCACAATCCTGAGATCTCAACCTGAACCAAGAGTTGGACACTTAACCGACTGCACCACCCAGGTGCCCCTCTGTCTGACATTTTTCTGTTCCTCTGGCCTAGGATATGGTAGGAATGTGGCAACAGTTTTCTTCTCTCACTCAAGAGGGAAAAGCAGCTGCAGCTTTGGAGAAACCAGTAAGTAACAGTGCCTATAAGAAGCAGAATCTGTGTTTAGATATATCTAAATTTCTAAACGTTGATTTCTAAACGTTGTAAGAGCACTCTAATGTAAATTAATTCAACAGGTGTCAAAGGACCTGAATTTTCCTGATGACAGTTGTATCTCGTGACCTAGAACAGGAACCTGATGGGAAGACAGATTGTGATCAGTTTAAGCTATGCTTATAGGTGGATGGACTGCGCTTTATTATCTTTGTCCATATTAGTTTTCTTTGGCTGCTTATTGGTTCACAACCTTGGGAGTTCCCTGGGTGAAATTCAAAACTGGCCCCAGTGGAAGATATGGAAGATAAGGAGAGACTGAAGAAAGAGGTAGACCACTCCTGATCAGTAGGTTGGTTTTAATAAGCAAGGGAACTTACATAACAGGCTTGTCTTGGGGGGGTTACAAAACAAGTAACTCTCCACACCTACCCACCAGAATCTTGAGAGTTTATATAGAGACCTTAACAGTGTTCAGTCAAGTATACTCTAGGTGGTCTCAGTAACATCTTACTCTTTCAAGGCTGTGTTCTTGAAGTATCTCAAAGCGTGAGAACAGTGGATGGAACTGTTCCAAAGACAGGGGAGAGGACTCAGCTCAAGGTCCAGCTTGAGGGTCCACCTAAAGTCACAACTTCTTAATAACCTCCTCCAACAGGGCTGTAACAAATCATCACAGACCTGGTGTCCAAAAAGAACAGAAATATGCTCTCTCACAGCTCTTGAGGCTCGAAACTTAAAATCAGTATCACTGGACCATAAACAAGGTGTCAGCAGGCCCGTGTTCCTTTTGGAGTCTTTAGGGGGAACCCATTCCTTTACTCTTCCAGATTTTGGTGGCTGCCAACCTCCCTTGACTTGTGGCTGCATCACTCCAATCGCCAAGACAAGCCTCTTCAAAGATCTCTGCTTGGTCTTCATATTATGTCCTCTTTGAATAAAATCTCACTCTTATAAGTACACATGTATTGCATTTAAGACTCACCCACCTATTCTGAGATAATCGCCCCATGTCAAGATCATTCATGCAATTAAACCTGCAAAAAGCCTAGATTTTTTTTTCTTCGTTTTGTTTTGTGTCTTTGGCCGAATAAGGGAAGGCTCACAGGTTCTAGGGATTAGGACATGTGTCTATTTTAGGAGGTAATTTTTCCAATTGACCACAGTAGGCATTTAACAAGTATCCAAGTTTGTACTAAAAAAGAGTTTCATACTACCAAAATAAAAGTCCTATTGACTTTCTAGCCACGTTTAAGATGTTCATTAAGGTACAATTACTACTCCAATCATTAAATCAATAATAACAACAAATGCAATTAGCACATATATAGGGCATAAGAGCCAGGCTCTGTTCTACCTGTTTACCATTTACTAACTCACTGCATAGGAAATATACTTCCCAAATTATCTTTGAATGTGAGAATAATGTCAATTTCCCTCTATCAGTACAGGGTTGTTCAGACTTTTAATTAAACCCATTGCCCCCAGGGAGAGGGTATATTGGAGCAAATTATACCAGAGAACTTCCCTAATGTGGGGAAGGAAACAGGCATCAAAATCCGGGAGGCACAGAGAACCCCTCTCAAAATCAATAAAAATAGGTCAACACCCCAACATCTAATAGTAAAATTACGAGTCTCAGAGACAAAGAGAAAATCTTGAAAGCAGCTTGGGAGAAGAGATATGTAACCTATAATGGTAGAAACATTAGATTGGCAACAGACCTATCCACAGAGACCTGGCAGCCCAGAAAGGACTGGCATGATATCTTCAGAGCAATAAACGAGAAAAATATGCAGCCAAGAATACTATATCCAGCTAGGCTGTCATTGAAAATAGAAGGAGAGAAAAAAAACTTCCAGGAAAAACAAAAACTAAAGGAATTAGCAAACACAAAACCAGCCCTCCAAGAAATATTGAAAGGGGTCCTCTAAGCAAAGAGAGAGCCTAAAAGCAGCATAGACCAGAAAGGAACACAGACAATATACAGTTACAGTCACCTTACTGGCAATACAACGGCACTAAATTCATATAGTTCAATAGTTACCCTGAATGTAAATGGGCTAAATGCCCCAATCAAAAGACACAGGCTATCAGATTGGATTAAAAAACAAGACCCATCGATATGCTGTCTGCAAGAGACTCATTTTAGACCCAAAGATACCCCCAGATTGAAAGTGAGGGGGTGGAAAACCATTTACCATGCTAATGGACACCAAAAGAAAGCTGGGGTGGCAATCCTTATATCAGACAGATTAGATTTTAAAACAAAGACTGTAATAAGAGATGAAGAAGGACACTCTATCCTACTTAAAGGGTCTATCCAACAAGAAGATCTAACAGTTGTAAATATCTATGCCACTAACATGGGAGCAGCCAATTATATAAGGCAATTAATAACAAAAGAGAAAAAACACATTGACAACAATACAATAATTGTGGGGGACTTTAACCCCCCCCGACTGAAATGAACAGATCATCTAAGCAAAAGATCAACGAGGAAATAAAGACTTTAAATGACACATTGGACCAAATGGACTTCACAGACATATTCAGAACATTCCATCCCAAAACAACAGGATACACATTCTTCTCTAGTGCCCATGCAACATTCTCCAGAATAGATCACATCCTAGGTCACAAATCAGGTCTCAACCAGTACCAAAAGATTGGGATTATTCCCTGCCTATTTTCAGACCACAATGCTTTGAAACTAGAACTCAATCACAAGAGGAAAGTCGGTGAGAACTCAAATACATGGAGGCTAAAGAGCACCCTACTAAAGAATAAATGGGTCAACCAGGAAATTAAAGAAGAATTTAAAAAATTCATGGAAACTAATGAAAATGAAAACACAACTGTTCAAAATCTTTGGGATTCAGCAAAGGCAGTCCTAAGAGGAAATTATATAGCAATACAAGCCTTTCTCCTGAAACAAGAAAGGTCTCAAATACACAACCTAACCCTACACCTAAAGGAGCTAGAGAAAAAAACAGCAAATAAAGCCTAAACCCAGCAGGAGAAGAGAAATAATAAATATCAGAGCAGAAATCAATGACATAGAAACCAAAAGAACAGTAGAACAGATCAACGAAACTAGGAGCTGGTTCTTTGAAAGAATTAACAAGATTGATAAACCCCTGGGCAGACTCATCAAAAAGAAAAGAGAAATGACCCAAATCAACAAAATCATGAATGAAAGAGAAGAGATCACAACCAACACCAAAGAAATAAAAACAATTATAGGAACATATTATGAGCAACTCTATGCCAGCAAATTACATAATCTGGAAGAAATGGATGCATTCCTAGAGATGTATCAACTACCAAAATTGAATCCGGAAGAAATAGAAAACCTGAACAGACCTATTACCACTAAGGAAATTGAAGCAGTCATCAAAAATCTCCCAACAAACAAAAGCCCAGGGCCAGATGACTTCCCAGGGGAATTCTACCAAACATTTAAAGAAGAATTAATACCTATTCTCCTGAAACTGTTCCAAAAAATAGAAATGGAGGGAAAACTTCCAAACTCGTTTTATGAGGCCACCATTACCCTGATCCCCAAACCAGACAAAGACCCCATCAAAAAGGAGAATATTAGACCAATATCCTTGATGAACATGGATGCAAAAATTCTCACCAAAATACTAGCCAGTAGGATCCAACAGTACCTTAAAAGGAATATTCACCACGACTAAGTGGGATTTATCCCTGGACTGCAAGGCTGGTTCAACATCTGCAAATCAATCAACGTGATACAATACATTAACAAAAGAAAGAACAAGAATCATATGATCCTCTCAATAGATGCAGAAAAAGCATTGACAAAGTACAGCATCCTTTCTTGATCAAAACTCTTCAGAGTATAGGGATACAGGGTACATACTTCAATATCATAAAAGACATCCATGGAAAACCCACAATGAATATCATTCTCAATGGGGAAAAGCAGAGAGCTTTCCCCCTAAGGTCAGGAATGCGGCAGGGATGTTCCCTATCACCTCTGCTATTCAACATAGTATTAGAAGTCCTAGCCACAGCAATCAGACAACAAAAAGAAATCAAAGGCATCCAAATCGGCAAAGAGGAAGTCAAACTCTCACTCTTGGCAGATGATACGATACTGTATGTGGAAAACCCAAAAGACTTCACCCCAAAACTGCTACAGCTCATACAGGAATTCAGTAAAGTAGCAGGATATAAAATCAATACACAGAAATCAGTGGCTTTCCTATACACCAACAACAAGACAGAAGAGAGACAAATCAAGGAGTCGATCCCATTTACAGTTGCACCTAAAACCGTAAGATACCTAGGAATAAATCTAACCAAAGAAGCAAAGGATTCATACTCAGAAATCTATAAAATACTCATGAAAGAAATTGAGGAAGACACAAAGAAATGGAAAAATGTTCCATGCTCATGGATTGGAAGAACAAACATTGTGAAGATGTCAATGCTACCGAGAGCAATCTACACATTCAATGCAATCCCCATTAAAATACCAACCACTTTTTTCAAAGAAATGAAACAAATAATCCTAAAATTTGTATGGAACCAGAAGAGACCCCCAGAGTAGCCAGAGGAATGTTGAAAAAGAAAAGCAAAGCTGGCGGCATCACAATTCCAGACTTCCAGCTCTATTACAAAGCTGTCATCATCAAGACAGTATGGTACTGGCACAAAAACAGACACATCGATCAATGGAACAGAATAGAGAGCCCAGAAATGGACCCTCAACTCTATGGTCAACTCATCCTTGACAAAGCAGGAAAGAATGTCCAATGGGAAAAAGACAAATGGTGTTGGGCAAATTGGACAGCCACATGCAGAAGAATGAAACTGGACCATTTCCTTACACCACACACAAAAATAGACTCCAAATGGTTGAAAGACCTAAACGTGACACAGGAGTCCATCAAAATCCTAAAGGAGAACACAGGCAGCAATCTCTTCAATCTCAGGCACAGCAACTTCTTCCTAGAAACATCGCCAAAGGCAAGGAAAGCAAGGGCAAAAATGAACTATTGGGATTTCATAAGATAAAAAGCTTTTGCACAGCAAAAGAAACAGGCAACAACACCAAAAGACAACTGACAGAATGGGAGAAGATATTTGCAAATGACATATCAGTTAAAGGGCTAGTATCCAAAATCTATAAAGAACTTATCAAACTCAACACCCAACGAACAAATAATGTAATCAAGAAATGGGCAGAAGACATGAACAGACATTTTTCCAAAGAAGACATCCAAATGGCCAACAGACACATGAAAAAGTGCTCAACATCACTCGGCATCAGGGAAATCCAAATCAAAACCTCAATGAGATACCACCTCACACCAGTCAGAATGGCTAAAATTAACAAGTCAGGAAACGACAGATGTTGGCAGGGATGTGGAGAAAGGGGAACCCTCCTACACTGTTGGTGGGAATGCAAGCTGGTGCAACCACTCTGGAAAACAGTATGGAGGTTCTTCAAAAAGTTGAAAATAGAGCTACCATACGAACCAGCAATTGCACTACTGGGTATTTACCCCAAAGATACAAATGTAGGGATCCGAAGGGGTACGTGCACCCCAATGTTTATAGCAGCAATGTCCACAATAGCCAAACTGTGGAAGGGCCAAGATGTCCATCGACAGATGAATGGATAAAGAAGAGGTGATATATATACACAATGGAATATTATGCAGCCATCAAAAGGAATGAGATCTTGCCATTTGCAACGACGTGGATGGAAGTGGAGGGTGTTATGCTGAGTGAAATAAGTCAATCAGAGAAAGACATGTATCATATGACTTCACTGATATGAGGAATTCTTAATCTCTGGAAACAAACTGAGGGTTGCTGGAGTGGTGGGGGTGGGAGAGATGGGGTGGCTGGGTGATAGACATTGAGGAGGGTATGTGCTATGGTGAGCGCTGTGAATTGTGCAAGACTGTTGAATCACAGATCTGTACTTCTGAAACAAATAATGCAATATATGTTAAGAAAAAAAAAGAAGAAGAAGATAGCAGGAGGGGAAGAATGAAGGGGAGTAAATCAGAGGGGGAGACGAACCATGAGAGACGATGGACTCTGAAAAGAAACTGAGGGGTGTGGGGGGATGGATTCGCCTGGTGATGGGTATTAAGGAGGGCACATTCTGTGTGGAGCACTGGGTGTTATGCACAAACAATGAATCATGGAACACTCCATCAAAAACTAATGATGTAATGTATGGTGATTAACATAACAATAAAATTTTCAAAGAAAAAAAAAAACCATTGCCCCCCAGATATAGGAGATATAAAAATTCACTTTCAGTCCTGGATATTTTCCATCTACTTCTCAAGCACAATCGATAAAGCTCCTTTTGGGGGACTGAAAAGTAGCCATTGCCCTGTGGAATTATTGTTATTTTCATTTATTCATCAACAATATCACTTCCGTTAGGCACCTGCAGCCTAGGATATAGAGAGTGAAATCATTTTCAAGAGTGTAATGTATAAATACAATTCTCCCAATTTAAATAATATATAAAGCATAAAAAATGCGATTCTTAAATACAGAAAAAATAATTTTGCAGATCAGTTAATGAGATTACTAATTGTTTACATTTTAATACCTGTAAAACCAGCAAGTTTCCTTCTTTCAAGTAAGTGTGCTAAACTTCTAGCTTAATGGGAAATGATTGAATATATTGAGACTTAAATAACATTTGAAGAACATGAAAAGCTTCTTAGCTAAGTCAATGATTCGTTAGAAAATATAGTAAAATTTGCAACCAATTATTGGTGTGTTTCCTTTCTCTTTCTCTCTCTCCTTTCTCAACGTTTAAACAGTTAGTGTCTAAGTTCAGGTTCCTATAACAAATTATCTTAGAGTAGGTGGCTTAAATGATGTTTATTTCTGACAGTTCTGGAAACTAGGAAGTCCAGGATTAAGGTGTTGGAGGATCCAGTGTCTGGTGAGAGCCCACTTCCGGGTTTGCAGATGGCCATCTTCTTGCATCCTCACATGGCCCAGAGTGGAGAGACAGAAAGATCTGGTCTGTGTCTCCTCTTGCAGGGGTACTAATCCCATTGTGAGGGCTCTGCCCTCGTGCCCTATGTAATTCCCATAGGCCTCTACCTCCTAATACCATCACACTGGGGGTTAGGATTTCAAAATATGAACTTTGGGGGGATACATCCAGTCCATAGCAGTTAGTATCCATGCAGAAACGCATTCCCTAATATTATCAAGTCAAAAACCAAAGCCAACACTCCTTTGTGGTAAAATGTGGAGATTTCTAGCATTGTCTCTCAGCCTATTCCTGTTCCTTTCATTTAGAATCTAGTGCTCTGATGTTTATTTCCATAACTCTTCTCTGCCTTCCCTTTTACAATCTTTTCTTAGGCAAATGTTTTTTTTTTAATCATTTTCTTACTGACATTTACCCCTAAAAAAACAACTCAAATTCTTCCAGCAAGGCTTTTTTTTCTTTTTCTTTTTTTTCCTGTTTAATAGGCCCCCAAAAGGGTTTAGGCCCTAAAGTAAGTTAATCTCACTAGTAATAGATATTTCTTCCTTTTAGGAATATATGGATTCTCCAGAAAACTGGCCTTTGAAACTGTTGCCATTTTCCTTTTAATTTAGTATTATATATTGGTCCAAAGTTTGAACTTCCAATGTCATTTATACAATATTTCCATTTTAGTGAAATATTTTTACTGACTTACATAAACTAATAAGGTAAAAACAATTCTGATATTTTTCACATGTTCATTTCTGTAATTCTATGTTCATTTCTGGAACATATAGTGGATGGTTATGAGAAAGTCAAACAAAGTGCTTGTAAGTGATTTGTAAGTGACAATTCAAATTAGGAAAAATAGACATTGACCAGATTTGTTTATTATATTATACCAATGTGTAATATTTGTATATCATAGTATAATAGAATCGTAATATGAAATTATTCCAAAACACATAGATCACTAAGGTAACATGAAATTCCAAGCCATATTTTTGTTTTCTTCACCTTAAAATAAAATCACCCCCAGCATTTCAACAGTTGTAATTAATGCCAAATATTATGTAGCAAATCATTCTGCTTGCTGCTTCCCTACCCACCTGCTGATTATCCTGTGATCTGTCTTGCTGCTTTGTCAACCTGATGAGTGGTGTTGCCCTCTAGACACCCTGCCCACCTGTTCATAATTTACTTCCAGCATGTCATACTTGACTATTAAATGAAATAAAAAAAAAAAATACTGTGAAAATGATCACCTTCCAAGACTAAGATTATAATAATGCAGATGCTTTTGCTACTTCTTCCTAATTCACTAATGATTGCTTTTTCCTTTTCCTTTTATTAAGCAAGGGTGCTTTTTTTCTCTAGTATTAAAAACTTAATTGTTCTCGTGAATGTCCTTCATGGTGTGCTTTAAGAATATATTCTCCAGATAGCCACCTTCCTCTTCTCTACACAACCTTCTGGGACCATGAGCAAGAAAAATGTGGCAGGTGCAGTGAGGGCCAATTAAAAAACAAATCTGCACTAACTGATGGGTAATCTTCAGTAAAATCACTAGTGACAATACCAGATGCCTGGGGAAAATTGACATTGACCAGATCCGTTTATTGCTGGCAGTGCTTTGATTCATCTGCACCGTGCAGCTGTTGTAAAGGTAAATGGCTTGCACTCCCATTTTGTGCTTTTATGGGTTTGTTTTGTTGCAGCAGTCTTACTATTTCTTTTTTTTTTTTCACCCAGGCTTGTAATAGGTCAGATGTTACAATTTTCAAACAGCCTTTCCATCTTTCCTCATTTCCCAGAGAACTGGATTTGCAAGTAGATTAGTGTTGCATTTGAGTTAATCACATTCTGAATTACTGAGCTGTGTGAATATATTTAACAAATGCACATTTACCTAAAAGGTGGACAATTCAAATTAGGAAAACATGAGAATCTTTACCCTATTTTTCTCCCATTACTCAGTTACTGTGCAAATTGTTTTTTATTCAGATGTCAGTCTCTCTTATTCACATTATCTTAGTACATGGGGCATAGCATGGCATATAATCAGCACAGAGTAATGTTTGTCTCATGTTGACTGAAGGGATATTGGCATATTTATTTTTAATACATGTCCAAATCCCTATGCCTTCAAAGTTTTAATGTTTGTCATTATATTAAATACATTCTGTGCTTTTGTAATCTGTTAGATCTGTGTGCTTGGTTTGTTCAAGGTGTATAGGGTTACATAAAGTAAAATAGTAAATATATCAAATATTTAAACATATTTTTAATTAATAGTCTAATTTTATAATGAAATAAAATCTGCTATGCAGTAAAATTGAAGTGTTATATAGGGTATTCAGTTTTTCATGGGTTTTTGTTTTTTGTTTGTTTAAATAAACCAGGAAACTAAATATATTTTACAGTTTGGATGGAAAAAAATCAAACAAGCCTGGCAACACAGGACATGTTTAGTTCTCCCAGTCATTCAGGAGTGTGTTGATAGAAGAGTTCAAAAAAATACTTACCTTATTAAATTACCTCATTAAATAATTCTATAAATATATCTTGAATCAATCCATTTCTTTCTATCCAGACCATCTCTCCAACAAATTCAAGTCACCTTCATAATCACCTACACCAGGGATTCTCCAAATGTAATAATAGGCATATGAATCACTTTGAGATCTTGTGAAAATGCAGATTCTTTTTCCCTAAGCCTGGAGTGGGTCCTGGGATTCTACATTTTTAACCAGTTCCCAGGTAATGTTGACCCTGCTGGTTCATGTACCATACTTTGAATAGTCAAGGACATAGCCTATTTCCACTCTTATCCCCTAACTCTTATGGTCCACAGATGGTCATCTATTAGAGGTGTCTTTTTTTTTGAGATAAGTCTAATCCAAGTATCATTCATTTTATACTTACATGTTACTGTTACCCCCACATACTCCAGCCATACTCATCTCAGTTCCTGAATCAAGTTAGCATTTTCTCACCTGCTGATCAGCAGTTAGACATGGTATCCCCTCTGGATGATTCTACTCCCCACCTCTACTAATAACTGGTTCTTTCTTGTCCCTAAAGTTTCAGCTTAAATTTTACTATTCAGATATTATTTTCCTGACACCTCCATGTAAAAGTAGCTACCACTTCTTACTATTCTCTCATATATATTCTATAAACATTGTATAATTTTATAACTATGTATTTGCTTATTTATTGATTGTTGACTGTAGTCCCCACTAAGTAATAAGTTCCATAAGAGTAGGAATAGTGTCTATTTTATAGGTCAGTTTATTCATAGGGACACACACAAAACTTGGCACAGAGGACATTTAATAACATTTTTAAAATACATACATATTTGTATTTCTATTAGGATTTCTGGGATTTCTTTAACAATCTATCCACTAAGATAAGCACAAACTTTCCAAAGTTATTTTATTTTTACTTTATTATTTTAGATTTTAATATTTTGATGCATTTATTTCACTGCATTTGCTCAGGCTTATTTGAAACCATTAATTCCATTCAATTAATTAAGGAGACATTATTAAAATGTCAAGATACAACTAAATTTTGGGGCACCTGGGTGGTTTAGTCGGTTAAGTCGACTGCCTTAGACTCAGGTCAGGATCCCAGGATCCTGGGATAGAGTCCTGCATCAGGCTTCCTGCTCAGCAGGGAGCCTGCTTCTCCCTCTCTCTCTGCTGCTTCCCCTGCTTGTACTCTCTCTCTGTCAAATAAATAAATAAATAAAAAGGGGCGCCTGGGTGGCTCAGTTGGTTAAGCGACTGCCTTCGGCTCAGGTCATGATCCTGGAGTCCCGGGATCGAATCCTGCATTGGGATCCCTGCTCAGCAGGGAGTCTGCTTCTCCCTCTGACCCCCCCCATGTGCTCTCTCTCTATCTCATTCTCTCTCTCTTTCAAATAAATAAATAAATCTTTAAAAAAATATAGAGTAAAAAGTTAAAAAATAAATAAATAAATAAATAAATAAAATCTTAAAAAGAAAAGATACAACTAAATTTCATAAGGAAGATTCAGTATGTCCAATGCCACCACAACTGATTTGCAACAAATAGTTCTGCAAACTGACACTCAATTACTATTCTATGAATGGTCATCATGCAAATTCAACACATATGCATTTGGCATGTAACTGCTGTTACCTAAAAAAAAAAAGAAAAGAAAAGCTTAGGAAACTACAGAATTCATAAAGTAATTTCATGCTTCCAAATGATATCTTGTAATTAATAGCTAATATTACTGAGTGCTTACTGTGTCTTTTGTTATTATTCCCAAAAGGTAACACCAAAATCATATACATAAATGTCATAATTTGGATTCACATATAGACCTATCTCATCCCAATGCTCACCTTTCTAACCAGGACAATTTACTTTTACTTTTTAACAGGTGCATTTCTTTCTTTCTGCTTTTTTCTGAAGCTCTACTTTTCATCTCTTTTATTCTTATTTTTCTCTCTTCTCTTCTTTTATTTTTTTCTTGAATGGAATAAACTGGTTCACTTTGGCCATAAGAATGGTAATAACTACAATGCCTTGGAACCTATCATCCATTTTTTGTTTTGTTTTGTTTTGTTTTGTCTTGCCAAGGGTTTAAGGATTTGCTGAAAAGAATTAATTGTAAGTCATTCTCTAAACCAAATGTTGAGACACACTCAAGGTGTACATGTGTCAGTGTTTCTTTGTAACTCAAAAAACTTGCTGTAAAATATATAAGAACAAAACATCTGCGTTCAGGGAAAGAATAAGATTATAGTTTGTTTTCACCATCACAAAAAGGAAATATCTGTATGAATTTCTTCAATAATTTGGTTTAAAAGGTTTGAGTTAGTATCCTTTTGGCATGAAATTGGTCCAAAAATCACTGGTTTGTACATTTCAAAATAAGGCTTGCAAAATACACAAAATTCTCCTTGGCTCCATTTCCCAGCACAGAGTTCTGAGTTCCTAATTCCATTTACTGAAGGTGAAAATCAATTGCTTTTTTTTTTTTTTAAATCAAAGCAATCTTCAGCCTATAACACTCCCATTATGTTCCTTGAGAAGCCCCCAGCCCTGCTGTGGACCCCAGGACTATAGACTCCCTGGCGTAGGGAGAGAGTGCTATTAATTGAGTATGATCAAAAAGTACTGCCAATTTGCTCCGGGAAGTCAGAGAACTTGGAAAAAGCTAAAAAGGTTATTCTCCTTTGTATTGATCCTTATATGAAGCACACTCACAGGTCGCCAGTAGTTTTTCCTTTTCTTGTTTAAAATCAGATGTAATTTACGTTGACAAACAGCAGTGCAAGATGTGTTCGATTTGAGGTCACTTCTCCGTACTCTACGCTTTGATCCTGTATCGAACACCCTAAGAATGTTCAGTTATTTTTAGCTGACTAAGTGTGTACCAGCTATCTATAGGGACTTACAATTTTACCTATAACTTCATCTAACACCAACTGGTGAATAACAAAATACAATTGCAGTCCAATCAGCAGCCCAGGGAAAACAAAAATATGAGTATGCAGGAAAATAAATACTCATGAGTTCATGACAGCATAAAAACAAACTTCTACTCTGAAATTTGCATTGCATTAAATCACATAATTATGATCCTCATTTTACAGTAGAAGAAATGAGAGAAGTCTGATTCTGTATACTCATGTATTCTTTGTACTAAAATAATAGTCAGGAAACCCAATTAAGATTAGGGCTTTATTATAAAATGAGGATAATATAGTTTGGAGGGGCAGAAGAGAATTAAAATATTTTGAAGTGCTGGAAAGGTCTTCTGTGCTTTAACAGAATTATTTTGAATATCTACTTCGGCTCATTAAAAGAGACTAAAGGAATTCCATCTTCTAGATTTGCATTGAAAAGGAAAAAAAACAATAAAATTATGTATGTAATGTCATTAGTTATGGGATCCAGAACAAGATCAAGAAATGTTAGGTATGAATTTAATAGAAGGCTAAAAAGACTATTGTGTCTATTTGTTTATGCAAATAAGAATATGGATATTTTAAAAGGGGTATGGCATATTTGTCCATTTGGAGTATTTATTTAATACCTATTATTTTTCTAAGTCCCAGTGTTTAAAGTCAAAACTAAGAAAAAAAATTAGAAACAAATAAAAAGAACCACATGGGATGGACATTATCTTCATGAAGGGTAGACTTTAGAAGGGGAAATTACCATATACTATAATACATGCTCTGAAAGAGATAAGCATGACTAGTATCAGAGTCCTGGTAGGGAAGAAGAGAATGTATCATAGATTAGAAAGGGAACTCACAGAAGTTTATTTGGAAAACTCCTAAGTTGAATCTTGAATGATGATTAGGTAGGTGCCACCTACCGGAGAAGGAGAAGAGTGCTGAATGAAGAGGGAGTTATGTCTTGAGGCCTAGAGGTCAGGTAGGGGCATATAAAGAACTACAAATGCATCAGTATGATTAAACCAAGGGAAAAGTAGGGAATCTTTGAGAAAACAAAAGTAAATAAGTAAAGTTAAAGATATAATCCAAGAGCATAGGTCATATATCATCAAAAGGAGATTGTGGTTTATCTTAACAGCTAAAGGGAGCCATACAAGACATTAGTTGGGTAAAATAATAATGGCCAGCCTGTATTGAAAGCTTACTGTGTGAACAACACTGTGCAAAGTGTCTTTCATTGATTATCTCATTTAATTCTTACTCTAACCTTATGAGGTAGATGCTATGATTATTATTTTTTTTTAAAGAAGTGAAGGAGGACTTGAAGACATTAGGTAATTAACTTGTCAAGGCCACAGAATTAATAAGTGGTAGAGCCAAGATCAGAAGCTTCTTCTGGAGCTTTCACATTATTAATCCTCTTAAATTCCTTGAAAGTAGGGAAACAACATATTAGATCAGTCATTTAGAAACATCACTTTGGTGGCTGTATAGAATATATACTGATGAAGGGTGAATTAATGTAATGAGAGCATATATCAGAGGTAGACAGAAAACAGGTTGGTATAATGCAGGTGAAAAATAATAAGGTCTTGAAGTAGAGGAATGACCAGTGTAGAGAAAATACATTGGTAAAATTTAGAGCTACATAACTATTATGGACTGAAGTTTGGTGTCCTCCTAAAATTCATATGTTGAAGTCCTAACCTCCAGTGTGACTGTATTTAGACATAGGGCCTGTGAGGAAGTTATAAAGGTTAGATGAGGTCTTAGGAGTGGGACCTTAGTCCAATAGGTCTGGTGCTCTTATAAGAAGAGGAAGAGATATCTGAGCTTTCTCACTCCACCGCGTGAGGATATAATGAGAAGGCAACCATCTGTTAGCTGGGAAGAGAGTTCTCACTAGAAACTGAACTAGTCTATACCTTCATTTTTGACTTCCCAACTCCAGAACTATGAAAAAACAAAATTTTTGTTGTTTAAGTCACCAGTCTATGGTATTTTGTTATGGGAGTTTAAGCAGACTAAAAAAATAACCTTTTAAATATGGAAGCTGAATAAAAGGAAGGCCAGCAGCTCTAAAGTGTCCAATTTTGGTATTTGCCATTTTCTCGGTGTGGAACACAGAACAAATTAAAGGTGTATGAGGAAAGAAGATGAATTAGTGTTATTCATGGGGATTTTCTGATTGTGCAGGATAACTTTGGGGAAATGTTCATTAGGCAGTTGATTAATGAGAATAGAGGGATTTGGGCTGGAAAGATAAATTTGTGAGTTGTCTGTATAGATAATCTTTCTATTAACAATGGTGGTGGAAGGAAGTGTGGAAAATTATAAAAGATTTCAAAATTTGGCTTAAATAAAAATAACCAAGATCTAATATAAAATAAATTGTATATCATTTAGATTTGTGCCTAATATTTTGGAATACTTTTTATACCCATTACTTAAATTATAATCACATGTTTAGGAAAAACAACACCCAAAATGTTTTAGCTGTGACGGTCAAATGTTATAATTTTTCAAACAACGCACTATTCTTGTGTCTGTATTAGCTTTCTTTTCATTTTCCAAATATGAAAACAAAATCTATACATCACCCATTTGTCACTAAGCAAAATGTCCTCTTTGATTTCTTAGTTTAACAGTCAGTATGGGAAGTCAGTAATTTAGAATCACATGATACTGTTTTACAAACTATAATTTCTCCTTCACTATTCCTGTCTATCAGAGAATCACCCACACAATGTCATTACTACTCTCTCTAATAGATAGACCCAGTTCTCAGGAATCATTTGGTAGACTCTCACATTAGAAGTTACAGTATTTGTCAATCCTTTCATATCTCTTTCCACCCATTCTTCAGAGTGACCCTCCAACTTTCTGAGAGGCAAGCCCCTATATCCATCTAGTGCTAAATTATAAAATTTTGTTGTTCTTCTAATGAAGAAGGTCATTTTCAGCCTCATCTTCAAAGTTGTGGGTTTTGATTGTAATGAATGCTAGGACTTACACAGTCCTTCTCTTGTACTTATTTTTAAAAATATTTTAGGAATAATCAGGGGAAAAAAAACATTTAACTCTTAGACTGAAATAAGAACCAGACAGGAGGTTCTGGCTTCATGGTACCCTGGCAGCGCAGAACATACACTCCCCTGCAGATAAACAGCCAACAGAAGGCTGCAGGTAAGCGAGCAAACACAGCATGCATCTCATTAGTGTTGGAGAAGAGCATTAACATGTTGCAGTAAACACAATGCTTGGTTTATTGTTTACTCAGAAAATATAAATATTTAAAGCCTGGGCAGAGGGAAATGAGCCCTCAATGGCTACAGAGAATTATTAATCAGAACGAAAAGATTGAATGAGGGGAGAGTAAGTGCCATGAAGTCAGGAGAGTAAAGAAGCCAATTGTGTCAAATGCTGCCAGGAGGCCAAATGAGAGGAAAGTGAAAAGCGCTCATTGGCTTAATTGACAAAAAGGCATGTGGAGATCTGGGGACATATCAGAGAAGTTTAAGGTGCACAATGGAAATAAGGAGGTGAAAAGATCAAGTTAACACTTTCAAAGAGTTGGTGGGAAGGAAAGGAAGGCAGGCTTCAATAACTAGAGGGATTCTTTTTTTTAAATATCATAGAGGAATATGTTATAAATAATCATAGAATAAAACAGTGAAGAGAGAATTGGAAAGTACCGAAGAATTGAAGATAATTATGGATGAAATACTTAGGATGAGAATGGAGTAGAGACAACAACCGCTACCTGCACCAAGCTAATTTGGTGATAATGGAAGGTTCTAGAAATCTTAAAGTGGAATGAGGTTTAGCTACTCGTACATAGCTTCACCACCAGCTTATCATAAAAACAAGTCTTGGTCTGAATTCTGTCATATATGCCAACATCTATTGAACAAATATTTATTACCTAGCAAATTAAAAACACTCTATTCAACCTGTTCTGTAAGTTTGATGAAGTCTTAGCTTTCCACCTTTTTAGTGCACAGCCATCATCTTGCATAAATTTCCCTCAAGACTGTCATGATGGTATTCCAGAAAAAGTATTTATTCATCCTTATAGTTGGCATCTGGCCACCAGAAATCTTACTTTACGTGACTGGACCCAGGACTGCTTAGGGTTGGGGACTCAGGTTCCATCTTTAAAACAACAACAACAACAACAACAACAACAACAACAAAAAACACTTCAATTTGTATACTTTAATCATGTAAGGATCAGGTATATAGCTAAAGCTATTTTAGCCAAATCACAATCTTAAAAAGCATCAATTTCACCAATGAGATCTTAAATCCAATACTGATCATGTTCAGAAGACAAATTTCACTATTGAACACCCATTTTCGACCTTCAACATGATAATTTGTAATCATGTGTGATTGTTCAGAGATTTGGTAAGATCATAATGTAGACTTTCTGATCAGTCCTGATTGGAGTAACTTGTTAGTTTAATATAGTTTAAGTTAATGGAGCGCCTGGGTGGGTCAGTCATTTGAACATCTAACTCTTGATTTTGACCCAGGTCATAATCTCAGGGTTGCTAGCAAGTCTTACGATGGCTTCATGTTGGGTGTGGAGCCTTCTTAAGATTCTCCTTCTCCCTCTGCTCCTCCCCCCCTCCCTCTCTCTCCCCCCATCCCCAAGAAAAAGGACATATATATATATATATATATACACGCATACACATATATATGTATATATATATACATATATATATACGTAGTTTAATTTAACTAGCATATATATGTTGAACTGTTGATGCTGAAGTGTTTTCAAGTAGACAGATATCATGATGTATGGACTTGGGCAAAAAAGCAAAGAGTCAGCTAAAACAGGTTATCCTCCAGAGAAATATTTTCAGGAATGAAAATGGAGGGCAAATTGTGAGGTTTCATTTTTTGTTTTGTTTTATTGGGCTTTTTTTTTTTTAATTATTAGATTTTCTTTTTCTGAATTGTCAAAGTAGAATGTGAGTGAACTCTACTGCACTGTAAGTAAATTTTCTTTTGCTGAGACTAGAGCAGCCAAACGTAGAAATATAAACAAAGCAAAATATGAACAATCTGCTTTGCCTCTATTCCCTCTAAATCCATCTACAGTCTTCCATTTTTCTACCCTAATACCAAGGAAAGGCAATTTTATATCCTTCCAGCAAGTTAAAATACAAAGAGAGATTTCTCAGAAGACTGAGATACACATTGGCAGAATGTTCTCTTCAGTCTTAGTGAGAACCAGTGGAGGCTGTCCATTCTTACCTTCTCAAACAAGTGCAGTCAGTGCAGAATTCTAGGAGTGAGCATTATGGCTAAATGAAATGTCCCTAAACAAGACCAACGTTTGCACACACCTCTTGCATGAAAGTGAACAGACAGAGTCAAAGAGGTCTGTGAACTATTTATTCTTAGCAAACTGGAGCCCAGTAACAAAATTCAATTTAAAAAAACCAATATAAAATTTAATATGTTGACGGAGGACATTAAAAAGTAGCATGGCAAGTAATTTAGAACAGAGAAATTGAGCCCAAATAGATTATTGCAATACATTATGCAAAATATAAATACATAAAAAGAAAAGTTTATGTTTTTCTACCTAAACAGAAATCAGTCTCCACAACTCATCTACATAATGAAAATGCAAAGAGATGGAGACAGATAGTAGAGTATAAAGTGCAGGCCTCAGAATAACAATGGCATCTGTGACAAGGCAGAAATGTTTTGCATGGCAGAGATTCAATTTAAGCAAACGTGCAAGGCATCCCTAAAGGCAAAATACTTGTGCAGATAGGACTATTGCACAAACATGAAACCAAAAAGAAGGACAACCTCATTCAGGCCTGAGATTCAGCCTCTTGTGGCACAAGCTTTTTAACATGGCAGAAACAGAAAAACAAAGCAGGTTTTGGTGCACTCTATATAGGCCTTAATTATTAAGTAAATCTATACACAAATAACCCGTAATGTTATTTTGCTACTGTTTAATTCTTAATTATTTTCCTTACAATGTAAAAGAACCCATGTTTTGCAGATGGTGACCTGCACAACTGTGAGGGCAGATAGATTCAACTGAATATCATGTCAGATCCAGTGTCAAGGCAGCGTTGGGTATTGACTAAAAGCATAGACCCTGAAGTCAGACTGCAGGAATTTAAATTCTGGAATGCCACTTGCTAGCTACTTGACCATAGGCAATTTGCTTATATTCTCTAGGCCTCAAATTCATCGAAGTAACTTTAAAATAATCACAATTTCTACCTCATGCAATTGCTATGAGTTTTCACAGACACTTCTAAAAGACTTAGAACAGTACATGAATCATTAAAAGTACTTGATCACGGGGCACCTGGGTGGCTCAGTCAGTTAAGCATATGCCTTCGGCTTCCTGGAATCCAGGAAGAGAGCCCGACCTGGGGTAGGGCTCTCGGCTCCGCGGGGAGCCTGCTTCTCCCTCTCCCACTCCCCCTGCTTGTGTTCTCTCTCTCGCTGTCTCTCTCTGTGTCAAATAAATAAATTTAAAAAAATCTTAAAAAAAAAAGTACTTGATCACTATTTGTAGTTGTTATTATAAAATGGGAATTCATTGCACAGCATAGAACTCTGGCTCTTCCTGCCTCCTTTACCATGTCCTGGTCATTTAGCTTTAACACAAGAAAACAATTCATTTGGAAGGAATTGACAGCAGTATTCCTTGGGGTACCAAGATGATGCTATGGCACCTTTGATTTACTTGTATGAAAGCTGAATCACCCCAAAGGGAAAAAATCTCATTTTTTTTTTTTTTTTGGTCATTATCAATGAAGTACAACGAGGAAAAAAAGAAATCCATTCTATGAATGTATAATGGAACACAGAGGTTAAAAATTTAGTTGAGTAGATGTTAAATGGTTTCACAGTTTCAAAAGGCTTTTATGTTTTTAAACTCTGCCTATGCTAGAAGGAGCCAACAAGTTTTAATCAAAATCCTATTATTAGAACACACACACAAGGAATCTGTATAGATCAATCTGGCTAATTGCTCCAGTACAACACTAAAAAACATCAAAAGGATATGAAAAGAAAGAAAAACATTAATATTGGACCACAGAGCTTTTTACCTTACAGACTATATTTAAGAACTGTATTGAATTAACTGGTCCAATTGAATCAAATCAAAATATCTTCAATCCAAAGGATTTCAGTATAATGAAATGATGATAGGACAGTTGTGAAATATCTAAAATTTTATTTTGTTTTCATAATTTGTATGGACAGTCTTAGAATATCATGTAAATCTGAATGATCAGACTTTCTGGTCACATCTACTTTAGGCATGATTATATTTAAAAAAAAACATGTTTCTTAACTATGTTGTACTGAGCTATATGCAGTTTTAGAACAGGATAAATCTAAACTCCTATGGACATTTTGAAAAAATTGTGTTCAGAAGAAACTCAGATTCTTATCATTTTTACTCACAGTTTTAAAAATAAGTCCTAAGCTTGGCATTTTTACCAATCACAAAATCATGCACATTCGTATTGTAGTTGAGAGCACAGCTACTACTTGTTTATTTGGTTTTAGCATAATGCAGTAAAGTGTATTTGATGATTACAGGCTGACTTTAATTAGAAAATTTTTATCAGTTATTTCAGTGAACATGTCAACCACCAATACCTCCTTTATAGCTTGTTTTCAAGCTATAGTCTTCATAAATCATTTTTTTCCTAATTTAACTTATTGGTTAGACGATTTATTTCTTTTCTTTTAGTTGAAGTATAGTTGACATACGATGGTATATATGTGCCACATTTTCTTTATCCATTCATCTATCACTGGACACTTCAGTTGTTTCCGTATCACAATTCAATGAATTCGGTTCAATGAATTATTGAATACACATCAAACTTTACTTCTTTATCATATCATCCATGGTTTTAGAGTACTCATGGTCTATTTTACTTCAGGTTTATCTGTTGTGATAAGAATTGAAAATGAAATTTTCATACTGCTGCAATATGACTCTTTCTTTTAAGAGTTTTAGCTGAACAAGGACACAAATATGTTTAGCACAAGCTACTTTCTTTATTTGGCCCTAGCTATTTAACAACTTAACAAATCAGGGGTACCTGGGTGGCACAGTTGGTTAAGCATTCAACTCTTGGTATCGGCTCAGGTGGTGATCTCAGGGTCAAGAGATCAAGCTCTGTAAAAAGGAGGGGGGTGGGGAGATGGGTTAGCCTGGTGATGGGTATTAAAAAGGTCACATAGTGAATGGAGCACTGGGTGTTATACGCAAACAATGAATCACGGAACACTACATCAAAAACTAACGACGTAATGTATGGTGATTAACATAACATAATAAAAAAAAGAAAAAGATTGTCTCTCCCTCTGCCCCTCCCTTCTCTAAAATAAATAAATAAGTCATAAAAAAAAACAACTTAGTAATCATGTCAAGCATCACAGCATTGACACAGAGAATACTTAACTACAATTGCTTGCATAGTCTTCCAATCTTTTTGAGGCTTTGAAAAAAACCACAACAGAACAACGGTCCATGTTAATGTATCTGTTCTATAGTGAGAGCCCTGTGAAAGTTGAGAAATAGCCTATAAAATGTGGATAATTTGAATAAAAAAATCAGAGTCTCTTACTTAAGCTAACTTCCAATAATTATATAGTTCTATCTTGGGACCCTCTTCAGAGGGTTCTAAACTGAAGCAATGAGATTCTTTTATTTGCTCTGAAAGAACTATTTGGCTTCTTTTGTACCTAATATCAGATTTGCTTTCTTTTCCATATAGATAAATGTGATTGAAAAGAATCTTCCGTAAGAAGCATATTTTGCATGTCCTTCTTTACATAACAAATTCCCCTTATCCTTCCAGTGCTGCACAACCACTGTGTTTTTCTTATTTTAAGTATTTGATGTGATAGGTATTAACAGATACCGATGGCTCATTTCTGTTCAATATGTTCTAATGCAGGCAGAAAGAACTGGCATCCAGCTGGAAAAAAGAAATGGTTCATTCCTTTCTTGTTATTCTCAGCAAATGCAAGTGGGCTTTTTTTGTTGTTGTTCAACCATGCTTTCTAATTACTGATTTGAATGGTTCCGTAGATTAAAAATAAAGTTCTTAATTGAGTATAAATGAGTTTGGAAAATATCCAAATGGCAAAGCTTTTCTCTTCTAACATTTATTAGAATCAAGATGTTTCTTAATTGAAGCAGCTATAACTTTACTATATCCTTTAAAATCTTGTATGCTCACGTCTTATGGGAAAGAGCACTGGGATTTTATTTTGTATGGTTTGGGAGCTCAATTAGGCTGTATAAATATATTAAAATACCCACAGAACAGATTTTTATCAAATTAACTACTTTATTTCTTGGAGACTCCAGAGAAACTTCACACCACCATGACAACAGCCACCACAACTTTTTGGTTTTAAATACATTTAAGACAAGTAATCATAATACTTTATATAGCTTGAGGCGATGTGTGCACGTTTTAGAGAAGTGATAGCATGACTGAGCAATAAGCATCCGATACAGACCTAACTAATGCCTCATTACAGACACATAGACACCCCCAACCCCTACCTCCTCATCCAACTGGGCAAATAATTCTCTTCACTTTCCATTCTTCCAGGACTTTCTTGGACTGAGCCTAACTTCATCAGCTGTGCTAATCACTCCACATTATTTTCATTAAAATAGTATTAGTGAAGTTAATTGTTTCATTAGATATATTTCATTACTTTGATTATTTAATTTGAATATATGTAATATATAAAATTAGATGTATTATATTACAACAGTGAAATAAGTAGGGACACATATATATGTGCATTTGAGAAGTATTGTATATATACAAATATAACACGTGTGTGTAGGTATATGCGTATACACTTTATACATGCACTAAAATTAGTTATTGAATGTTTACTACTATAAATTGTGAGATAAGGTTATTTCAGATAGATCTAATAAAAGGAAAAAATTCCCTTGGAATCTTTGAAATAATCTATTAGGTGATGCTTTATGATAAATTGAATATTCACATTTTCCTTTCAACTGTTTTTTTAACTTTTCCATTCATAAGACACAAGCTTAGTAGATTTGGGATATTTGGTTTGTAACCGGCAGATCTGAGAGAAGAACACAAGTGTTCTGACGACACATACTTTATTCTGACTACTGCATCATGCTAAATATCCAGTTATATTTGTTCTTTAGTCTTATTGACTACTAAGAAAGCAAATACTAATGTGAAATATACCTCTAGAATATTTAGAGAGCATCTTCCATCACTGGGTTCCAATTTAATATTGGCCTAAGTCTCCTTCAAAGAAATGTATGCATGAAGCTTGTCGTAAAGTCTCACCTTAAAATGAATTATATGATACAGCAAAACAGATATTTCCAGTTTCAAATGTTTTCTGGTAATATCAGTAGGCATCATTTTTTGAATGGTATATTGTACTAATATATTAACATTATTATACTAGTATATTAATATAATTGTCATAAAAAATCTTACTGGTTCTGAGTCTTTTTAAGAAAATCAAGTTTCAAAGAAATGAGGTTATTTGTCCAAAGGCATATTATTAGCTAGTGGCTAATAATAGAACACATGACAGAAATATTGACAGAAATAAAACGAAAGATCAGTCTCTTGAACACCAAGGTAATACAATTCCTGCTGTACTGAAGCCCCTCAACCCCACTGCAGGAAAGGTGTAAGGATGTTTAGTTGTAACTTAGTGATGGCTCTAGCTCGCTTCTGCAGAATGTGGGAAATTATCCCAGGCTCTAAGTGAGACTCACAGGCTTTCTGTGAACGTGTTAGATTTTGCGAAGCCATGTACTCTTTGCAGGTACATATTTTACTCATATTCTGGTATTTCTAATACTCACTATATAAAATCTGAAAATTGGTGCACGAGAATGACTATAAGAAGAATTACTATTGGGCACCTGGGTGGCTCAGTCGTTAAGCGTCTACCTTTGGCTCAGGTCATGATCCCAGGGTACTGGAATCTAGCTCGGGTCATGATACTGGGGTCCTGGGATGGAGCCCCGCATCGGGCTCCCTGCTCAGCGGGAGGCCTGCTTCTCCCTCTCCCACTCCCCCTGCTTGTGTTCCCTCTCTCACTGTGTCTCTCTGTCAAATAAATCAATAAAATCTTTAAAAAAAAAAAGAAGAAGAAGAAGAATTACTGTTTTCGGGTAGAAGAAATGTCTCAGAAATTGTGGGAAAAATGTTATAAGTAATATACATGAAAATAAACCTTTTCAATAACTGGAGTAGTCCAAAGATAGTAAAGGTTCACTAAAGATATAATGAGTTCCCTATCAATGAAGGAGTTGAAGCAGAGGCAGAAATACCACTTGCCAGTATGTCATATTACAAAGTCATAAACTATCTGGCAGTTTCCTTAGATGATGTGTAAAGTTCCTTCAAATTCTGAATTTCTATCTTTACGTATATATTGAGTTGTCACACACGGTTTGCACTTTTCATGACTATCAATTAAACACTCACAGAAAACATACATCATTATTTGCTGCCCTGCTTTTGGTATTTTATCAATTTTGTTTTCATATCACTTTCATTTTGAAAGAATTTAAAAATAATTTTTGAAACTACATGTCTTTACCTACAAGCATATGTAAATATAAGGAAAAGAATCACATTAAAATGCAAACTTACATATTGAGCTAATAAGTTGGTGATTGTTTATATTCATCATTTTAAAAAATATTACTGTATTTAAAATAGTATCAATTTTTAAAACACAAAAAAACTAATCTGCTTATATAGATTATAATTAGCTATATGATATAAAGCAAACCAATGTATTGTTTGCAAAGTTTAAAATACAGGTTTGTCTTCCAATTAACTTCATGAGATAATATTTTTGTCAGTCAAGCATTTTTGAACACCTTTATGCCATTGGAACCCTTTGTCCTTTGGCAGTAAACCTGCTATGTTAAATTCTGGCCAGTTAACATACTAGCTAGAAGGCAATGTGCCATGTTCAAAATGAATTGAGCCCCTGAAGAAACCCTACTAAAAAAGCCTTATTCTTTTTCTGAACATAGCCTCAAAATCAAAGTAACAAAAATTCTACTAGGCACTCCACTGCCTCCACAGAGGAAATTCTGGATAAACATGCCATGTAATTAATTTAACAGTTTTTCAAACTCAAATCAGTTGACAGAGAAATTCTGGAGAGATCCTCATTTCCCTATTCCTATTTCTGTAATCTTATTAGCATATTGTGACAGTAAAAGCCATTACTAATAATAAATTAGGCCTTAATTGTAAATGATATTCTGGTGAAATTTAGAAAAAAAAAGTGTTTCTGGTCTCAACATTTTCATGTGCCTATCAGCAGTTATACAGACAAAAATCAGTATTAAGTTGTAACTCAGCAATAGGCTTGAAAATCATCTATACCATTATTATTATTATTTTGTTGTCTCTCATAGGGATATCAGACAGCTGGTTTCAAAGATAATAGCAGTAACAATTATTTGCATCATAGCCCTAGCTAACTAGATAGCTGAAAACATCTGTTATGATCTTCAATTCCTCTAACCTGTCCCTGGAGAGGCTTTGATCGCTAAAATATCCTTTTTTTTTTTTCCATTGGTCTCTGCAATAATCATTTTTGCAAAATCCAGATTACTTGATACTAAGGAAATTGGCTCTAATGCTGCTTTTGTCTTTTTGAATTTAAAACTGGAGGAGGGGGAAATTAAGGAAAACTTTTGAAGAAAATTATCTTGCCAGACTTGGAATTTTGCGGTCATAGCTTTCTTGCATTGACCTTTTAAACTATGGCCATTGTTTTTCTCTGATATATTAACTCATAAAAAAATAAAGGTACTAATATTTGAACTAACACATCAGAGATTCACTAGACCGTTATCATTTTGATCCATTGAAACATACAGACAAAGCTATTAAAAAAATTGGGGGGCAATCTAACCAAATAATTAAATCGGAGGTATTTGTGACACTACCATGTATTAGCAGTATACTATACTCTGGGATTTTCGGTGCACACAAAATTTGTAAGCCATATGGTCTGTTCCAGCACTGATTTCAAGCTTGCAGAAGAGCTTTAAACCATTAACACGTGAGACAAAATACAAATCCTAAAATATAGAATACATACAGTGGTGTTCATTAGAAAGAAATCAGTGTATACAAAGGGGATTGGGAAGGGAAGATTTTAATTCTCAGTGGTCAGCACCCTCAGGACAGCAGCAAGTAAATCTGGATCACCAGAGTTAGGCACTCAATGAGTATGTGCTGTGTGCATAAACAAATGAATGCATAAGTGAATGAATGGAATAGGGAAATCTTTGAAAAGAAATGAAATCTGATCTGGTTTTGGGGAATGGATGCAGTTTTTGTGGTTTGACAGTATGAAAAAGGAAGAGGAATAACATAGCCAATGGTTTGTATGATGATAAGGAAGGGATAAAATGAAAAGGTGGGTGTGGGAGGTAGGGCAGGGGTGTCCTTGATGGTGGAGGGGAGAGGGATAGTAAAGAGAAATTATTTGTTCAGCTATAAGGCTCATATGAGACCTAATGAGAAAAATATGTCATGCTAGCATGAGGGTACATTAGACGTATATAATGATGGGTTGAAGAATTTGATTTTAAACCGTTTTTAAAATTTCTTCAGTAGAAAAAAGAAATCATAAGGAATGCTGAGGAAAACATGAAGAGATTGGAAGTACTATAAACAACTTAGTCTGTTAGGTAAAACATTGTAATGATTTTACCCAATTAGTGTAAAATTGAAGAAATACGATGTTTGAGAGACCAAAACAAGCATTTATTTAATAAGATTTCATGACAATTAGATATGTGCAACAAGAAGAAATTTCCAATGCTGGGAAATGTAGATAATATTTTTTAAATATTTTACTTATTTATTTATTTGAGAGAGAGAGTGAGAGAGAGAATGAGCAGGGAGAACCACAGAGGGAGAGAGAGAGGGAGAGGGAGAAACAGACTCCCCACTGAGCAGGGATCCTGATCCCAGGGTGCTGGGATCATGACCTGAGCCAAAGGCAGATGCTAAACTGACTGAGCCACCCAGGCGCCCCAAAATGTAGGTAATATTAATGACGTTGAAGATGTTGTACAATAATAAGACTACATTGAAATGAAAGATCACTTCAATTTTGAACATCTGAAGTCTGAGGATTCAACTAAGTTCTTGAATGGAAACAGTAGATAGGCGATTGGAAATCAGGACTGGAATTCTGTTGAAAGATTGTATTTGGAGCTATTGAATTTACAGTAATCAGCAAAAATGGATATTGAAAAAAATAAACAAGAATCATCTCTCAAAGTGAATAGTATTTATGTATGTTTAAGTTACAAATCAATCTTGGAATGGTCCCAAACATATTTGCCTCCTGTCAAATTATTTTTTGTTGTTAGCAGCGTTCTGGGTGTTTCACTGTAGTGTTAACTTTTTATAGAGAAAACCTATACTTTTGATCAAATTGTATACATCATAATTCCAATATTTTACATGTAGTGAAGCTGTTCGAATTTAAAGATCAGTTAGTCCTAAAAAGCTGTATATTAATGAATTAATACATGTTTCTTCTTGTAAAAAAATGCTTTGAGTCTGAATATACTAAAATTTACAAGCCATGCATTTATTTAATAAAACAAGACATCCCTATTTTTAAATTTCTCCAACTATATCAATATTTCTTGGCTAACTTGTTTTTATCTTTTAGTGCTGTGAGATTTCAATGAAGTTCATTCTCTTTTTATAAATATTCTTCAAATTCTACCTGCTGTGAGCCTAGGTTAGGATAATTGAACTCAAGAGAATATTTTAAAGTACAAGAAAAAAATAGGGCCGCAAGAAAACATATGGTTTCTTAATTATGCTATATTCTCTGTCTCTCTTTCTCCCTCTCTCTCTCTCTCCCTTCCTCTTTCCATCTCTCTCTGTCACTGTCTCTCCCCCTCTCTCTCTTTCTCTCTGTCTCTCTCTCCTTTTGTCTCTCTCTCCATCTCTCTCTCTGTCTCTGTCTCACATGATTTCTTCCCCCAATCCACTGTGCATAACTGGTTCTGTCATAAACAGACTCCGCAGATGGAACAACAGTGACAATCATTTCACTGTGAAAAATTGGTATTTATTTGGTCTTTCAATTGCGTTTGCTAGATAACTAGAATTTGGGAGGTTACAAATGAATGCCTGTACAGAAACTCTGCTGTCAATAGGAGCTCTGTTTTATAACTGCCCAAACATTGAATTCAAGGAGTCTCAATATGGAAGGTTGTTTATAATAAAAACCACTGCACTTAAATAACATGTTTTCACAGAGGACTTGGGCTTTAGTACTGCAGAAATATACTGTAGGCTTTTTATTTATTTTTAACAATGCTTAGGTTTCACATGGTGTTACTCTTCTATCATCTTACTAAATAGACACAAATGCCGTGAATCTGCAATATTCTAAAAGCATCAATAATAATGAAATTCTATTTGGGATAGTCATGTGCACCCTATGTATTAAGTATAAGTCATAGTTAAGTTTGTGTAGTTTCCACATAGGTTATTGCTCCAGGTTTCAAGAATAAGATTAAGTCACTTCTAAAAATTAAAGCATATAGGAAAATATGTTCCACAACATATCATCAGGGACATTCATATTAAAACAAAAACGAGATACTACTCCATACCTAGTAGAATGGCAAAAATCCAGAATACTGACATCAAATGCTGGCAAGGGTGTGGAGCAACAGGAATTCTCATATATTACTGGTGGGTGCAACATGGTAGAGCCACTTTGGAAGACAGTCTTGTGGTTTCCTACAAAACTAAACTTACTCCTACCATCTAATCCATTGCATTCCTTGCTATTTACCCAAAGGAGTTGAAAATTTGTATCCACATGAAAATCTGCACATAGATGTTATCATTAGTTTTATTTATAATTGCCAAAACTTGAAAGCAACTAAGATGTTCTTCAGTAGGTAAATGGATAAACTGAGGTATGTCCAGACAATGGAATATTATGCTAAAAAGGAAATGAGCTACCAAAGCATGAAAAGACATGGAAGAATATTAAATGCACATCACTAAGTCAAAGAAGCCAATTTGAAAGGCTATACTATATGACAACCCTACGACATTCTGGAAAAGGCAAAACTTTAAAGACAATAAAAAGATCACTATTTGCTGGAGGAGGTGGGGGTAGCGGAACAGCCAGAGCACAGAGCATTTTTAGGGCTGTGAAAACAGCCTATATAATATTATAATGATGCATATATGTCATTATGTATTTGTCCAAACCCATTAAAAGTACAACACCAAGAGTGAACCTTTAGGTAAACTATGGACCTTAGGTATTTATGATATGTCAGTGTAGGTTCAGCCTCGGTAAAAATGTACCATTCTGGTGAGTGATGTTGATAAAAAGGGAGGCCATGCATGTGTAGAAGCAGGGAATATATGGCAAAATTTATTGTATCAAATTTTTATTTTTTCAAATTTTATCATAAACCTAAACCTTTCTTTAAAATATTTAAATTAAAAAAATAAAGCAAAGGAAAGTACTGGTTCACAATGATTGAGGTGAGCTATATGTATGAGTGGCTTATTTTTGAAGTAGTTTAAAAATACTATATTGTTATTGGAATCGTATTATTTCAATCGGTGTTCTTGGATGTACCATAACTTCAGATATTCTTGTATCAGTTTGGGTATGAGTGATATACTCAGTTTTGTTAATTTTTTTTAAAAGATTGATTGATTGATTTTAGAAAGAGAACATGAGAGAGTAGGGGAGGAGCAGAGGGAGAGAGAGAGAAGGAGAATCTCAAGCAGACTCCCTGCTGAGCCCAACGCAGGGCTCTATCACACCACCCTGAGATCAGGACCTGAGGGAAATCAAGAGTCAGACGCTTAACAGACTGAGCCACCCAGGTGCCCCTGGTTTTGTTAATGTTAAAAGAATATGGATTAGGAGAATTTGTCAATTTTTTTCTAACTTAAGAAGTAAAACATTTGATGTATTTACATATTATTTTGGCTGCTAGAGTTGTAGTTCCTTCTCTGAAGAAGCAATTAAGTATTTTCATATCCTGAGTGAAGTATTCTTTAATACATTCAACACCCTTTGCTATATTTTCTGCTTAAAAAAAGTAACTGGTGAATTTCTAATTACTCTGAGACACAGGTACACTGATAATGGAAAGGAAGTTTTCTTAACAATTTCCAGGGATAGGGCGCCTGGGTGGCTCAGTTGGTTAAGCAACTGCCTTCGGCTCAGGTCATGATCCTGGAGTCCCGGAATTGAGTCCTACATCGGGCTCCCTGCTCAGCAGGGAGTCTGCTTCTCCCTCTGACCCTCTTCCCTCTCGTGCTCTGTATCTCTCATTCTCTCTCAAATAAATAAATAAAATCTTAAAAAAAAAAAAACAATTTCCAGGGATAGATTGATGAGAAGGTAGCTTTTATTTAAAGTTCATAAGTTGCCATTCTGATTTGTCAGTCACACTTTTATGGATTTGATCAGTGTTTCTCAATCCCCCAGAGACTGTTCAACTTTGTCAAACTGGTAGAACCAGGTTTCTGCACACGCAAAGGTTTGTACCACAGCCCAGATGCCCTTTAGTGGACCAATTTATTTTTTTACTTTTGAATATCTGTACAACAGAGGAAAAAATGGAAACCCAAGAACTTCAACTTAGATTTTTAAAAAAATCTAAAAATATATTCAAAGAGGATTAATTATGAAGACAAAGTTATTAAAAATCCATTCTCACAGAGAAAACTGTATTTAACACGATTAGCTCTAATAACATGAAGCAGGTTAAGAAGAAAGAAAGCTGCCCAAAGATTATCTGCAAACCTTATGGAAGTTAATCCCCTTGCTTCCTCTAGTCTCTCTTCTAATAGACACGAGGAGGAGAAATTAAGTCAGTAAGATATTAGTATCAGGAAAAAAATGTGGTTGGTAGTAGGCATTGGTGATCAACCACTTAATTATCTACCACCTACTATTCTTAAACTGAAACATTTGGAAGACAGATTTCAATGTTTAATAATCCAGGTAAATATTTTAAATTTGTTGACCAAAGTCAGGACTCTCTTACTTCATATTTTGCTACATGAGCCCACATTTTCTTCTTTCCCCTTCATAATACAAACTTATTTTCACTGTCCTCCTTATAGTATTAACTTTGTACTACAGTGGTGTGGTTATAATGTTCATTTTTATATTTGCATTTTACACTTACACTGTCACTGACAGTGATAATATGGCAGTGTGAAATGTAAGTTCTATGCACAAATATTCTTGATCATTTCTGCTGTTTAAATGATATATGATGTAGGGATCTATTAATATATTCTTCTTAAATATGTATTCCTTTCTCATATTTACTCCATCTTATTTGTCTTTATACTTATTTTCTTATTTACTACTAAATAATCAAAAGGTGAAAGGAGGGATAAGTTAAGATTAAGTTAAGATTTTAATTCCTCTGTGCTTTATATAGTTCTCCTGATATTTTAACTGTATTGATTCATCCTAGTAAGCCTAGTGGTCCATTCCAGTCTAATGTGGGAGAAAAACCTAACATTCTTCAGCACTACCAATCCCCAGACACCTTATTTCATGTCATCTCTCATACTCACAACAATGAAAAACCAATACTGTGATCTCTAAATTACTGAGGAAACGGAGTCGTCTAAAGTTTCAATAACTTCTTCAGTTATCTCCATATGATTAGGAGAGGGGAGCTTTACTCTTTTCTCTTTCATCTCAAAGTTCATGATTTTTTTCCATAAATCTGTAGTTCATAAACTTTCATCTTTTACTCAATACCACCTTTTTTTCTATATCCACATATGAACTGTATTATTTACTATTTATGTACACACCTTATTCTATTTGCTACTGTATTTTAATATTTTAGGTTAATGTGTTTATTTTATTTATTTATTTATTTTAGAGAGAGAGAGTGTGTGCATGCTGGGGTCGGGGAGAAGGGGCAAAGGGAAAGGGAGAGAGAGAATCTTAAGCAGATTCAACACCTAGTGTGGAGCCCCACGCGGGGCTTGATCTCATGACCTTGAGATCATGACCTGAGCTGAAATCAAGAGTTGGACGGTTAACTGACTGAGCCATCCAGGCTCCCCTAAATGCATTTATTTTTAAATTTAATTTAATTTGTATTTATTTATGTGAGAAAGAGAGAGAGAGGGAGAGAGTGAGCATGGGGAGGGGAAGGGGCAGAGGGAGAAGCAGACGCCCTTCTGAGCAGGGAGCCCAATGTGGGGCTTGATTCCAGGGCCTGGGATCATGACCTGAGCCAAAGGCCGACCTTTATTTATTTATTTATTTTTAAGATTTTATTTATTTATTTGACAGAGACAGCTAGAGCAGGATCACAAGCAGGGGGAGTGGGAGAGGGAGAAGCAGGCTTCCCGCGGAGCAGGGAGCCCGATGCGGGGCTTGATGCCAGGACCCTGGGATCATGACCTGAGCCTAAGGCAGACGCTTAATGACTGAGCCACCCAGGCGCTCCCCCCTTTTTTTTTCAAAGGCAGACCTTTAACCAGCTGAGCCACCCAGGCGCACAATGTGTTTATTTTTAAATGAAACTTTATAATTCTCAGGAATTAAAACAAATATCCTCTTGCATAAATAGACTAATCATAACAATAAATTCAATGACAACAAAATAATGCTGACTGCTAAATGTTTTGAGGCCAAGAGAAACTCTATTAAAAATGGAGGTTAATAAGGGGTAGAGAAATATTAAAAATATATTAGCTCCAAGTGAAACTTTTATATTTGAGTTTATTGGAAAAGAAAAAATGGAATTGATAAGAATATCTTTCTCTTTATGACTCTCTTTCTTAGTAAATTTTAATGATCTATCCATGTGCTGCCTAAGATCATCCAAAATCCATGATATTTATGTCCCACAGTTGGCAAACACAGTACTAAACCATAAAATTCAGGAGGAATCAAAGAGCCTTTTGGGTACTCTCTTCTGGAGTTGTGAATCACTAATTGCCATCTCTACTAGTATTTGCTATGTATCTATTGATGGAGTCGTTAGACAATAGATACTTGAGATTATAAAGGACTCATAGAAAAAGTTTCTATCCACCAATATCTGATAGTATCATGCTGTATTTTAATGATTTGACAGGTTAACCTAGACCCAGCAAACATTTCAATAAGAGGTAAAATAGTCAATTTGAAATGTTTCCTCAGTTAGCCTTTCACATGTCTATAATCTGTTTTCCAGCCCAAAGATTAAGGTATCAAATAGAATCACAGAAATATGTTCCTAGCAATTTAAAACTCGAGAAAACCATATAGATTATGCGGCATAATCTCCTTTTAAGAAAGGTGTGGAAACTAAGATTTAAATAAATGAAGTGATTGCCCAAGATCCTATGCTAATTAGCATAGTGGTAACTAGAGATTATGACCCATTTTTCATCTAAGCCTTTTCCTAGTATACCTCAGGACTATATTTATTCCTTATATAAAGAATGGAAACAGCAACAACAGTAAACAAAACAGATGGAGGTTTTCCTAAGCTCTAATTGTCTGAGAAAACTTGAAGAGAGAAAGATGAGCCATGCATCTATCAAATTTCCTTTACATAAATAAATATGTTGCTTCCAAACTTTAATTTTCTCCTTTAAGATATATCTGAACGTCTTCATGAAATTATATATTCTACTCAAGTTTGTATCATGAAATGCCACACAAATTGCTTGTTAATTCCAGGCCCAAGACTGATTAAAGTAACCAACAGATTTATAAGTGCTAACCAAACTGCAGCTTTCCTATTAAATGGTGTTAAAAATCATTACATTCCATAGGAATATTATTGCATGTATTATTGAAACTACTGTCCTGCACCATTTTAAGCCCTAACTTCTACTTTAAATGTCACCAGATACTCTGAAGATTATTTTCCAATGCAGTTTCTTAATTAAGTCATATTTTACATAGAAAGTAAGAGACACAGGCTGAGAGTACACAGAACTGCTGAGTTGACTTCCTGGTTACACTCTGGCCAGAGAATTGTGCACTGTAATGGCTACATCTTCTGCAGTTTCTCATATTAACTCAAGCACCAAAACAATCAGCTACTTTGATGTTACCAGTAGTTTACCTAGTCCAGGCATGTTCATATCCATACAACAATGATTTGTAGCAATTTTTAATACAGTGATGAGTTTGTCAATACAAAGTTAAGTAAATACTGCTATAAGCAAATCTTAAATGTGGACAGAAATATCTTAATAAGCTATTAGTTCTGCCTTTCATTCTTACATATATCTACCTATTTGGAATGATTTCTTAGATAAAAGCATCTTCATTGGCTTTTAATAGGTTCTTATTTCACTTTTAAAATAACCCTTATTTATGTGAAGAAAAGCAGATTCAGTGTGGAGAAATTGATAGCATTCACTTGATAGATATATTTAGAGAAGAAAAATTGGCAGTATTCAAAAAGCCAGTTATATTTTTTGATGTTTTTCTTTTCTCCAGTAGAATGTCTTAGAGATTCTTTCATACAATGCTATAATCATATAATCATATATAAATATTATTAACTGCAGTTTTTTAAAGGTTTTATTTATTTATTTTAGAGAGAGAGTCAGGGGAAGGGAAGAGGGAGAGAATCTCAAGCAGACTCCACACTCCAGCCCTCGGGTCTCTATCTCACAACCCTGAGATCATGACCTGAGCCGAAATCAAGGGTCCGACACAACCAACTGAGCCATCCAGGGAGCCCTATTATTAACTGCGGGTTTGAACATGCTTTACATAAATGAAGAAAATACTGGAGAGGAAATAAGCTTTTGTTGTTTTACCTTTGAATTATTTTTTATTCAACCTCTATTGATTCTATTCAATCTGGAAAGACTTCTTTTAAATAATGTTATTTATTTATTTGAGAGAGAGACAGAGTGAGAGAGAGAGAGCACAAACAGGGTGAGGGGCAGAGGGAGAAGCAGACTCCCCGCTGAGCAGGGAGCTGGTTGAGGGCTCAATCCCAGAACTCCAGGATCATGACCTGAGCTGAAGGCAGACACTTAACCAACTGAGCCACCCAGGCACCCCTGGAAAGGCTTTTATAGTGCATGCTGTTTAACCTTTTTATTTTTCCCCCAAAGATTGATTGATTGATTTGAGATAGAGGGAGAAAGAGAGAACTTAAGTGGCAGGAAGGGGAAGAGGGAGAGGGAGAAGCAGGTTCCCTATTGAGCAGGGAGACCGATGTGGGACTAAATCCCAGGACCCTGGGATCATGACCTGAGCCAAATGGCAGACAGTTAACCGACTGAGCCACTCAGGCACCTCTGTTTAACCCTTTAAAAATAATTTTATTACAATTTATACATAGAAACATATATATGAAGATATATAAAAGTTTACATAATAAAACATTTATGTCTAATGCCCCAATGCAAAATATAAAATATTTTATCATGTATGATGATTTAATCTCTTAATCATCTTCCCCATCTATTTTATTTTTTGTCTGTTTTTATTTATTTTCAATTTAAATTTTTTTAGTTAACATACAGAGCAATATTAGTTTCTGGAGTAGAATTCAGTGATTCATCACTTATATACAACACCCAGTGCTCATCACAACAGTGCCCTCTTTAATACCCATCACCCATTTAGCCCATCCCCCCACCCACCTCCCTCCATCAACCCTCAGTTTGTTCTCTATCGTTAAGAGTCTCTTATGGCTTATTTCCCTCTCTCCTTTTTTTTCTTTTCCTACCTTCTCATATGTTCATCTGTTTTCTTTATTACTTTTTAATAGCCCTTTTTTAAATGAGAGGACACAGTGATCTATCCCAACACCAAATACAATGCTCATGATTTATGTTTTTTAAATTTGATACCTACTTTTCTATCAATTTTAGACAACCACGGTTGAAGGCATATGTTTGAATATCAAAACTCTTAATGTTTCTAATAATCTTACAATGAGTACTAAGTGGGGACTTGAATTGTTAACATCCAAATTCACTGGGAAAACAATGGTGATTGATATAATGTAAAATTCTATTTGCTTCAGGCTAATTATATTTATTACATGGGCTTCTAAAAAGCAATAAAATATCTTTTTATGTAGTGTAAAAAAAGCACAGAAACACAGAAAATAATTACAAAATGTTCATATAATACAGAATAGAAGAACATTATACCAAATCAGTCGTTCTCATTTGTAGAACCCTGGATTAGGCTGTCATTAATTCTTGTATCTATTGCAGCAAATACAAAAATGATATCAACATTGCCAGTCTGGTTCACTGCCTAAAACAGAGATCTAATCATGTTATGCCCCTAATTTCAGAATAAAAATAAGAGCTACCAAATGCTAACCAGATTAATTTTTGCAGCTGTAGCTTCTTCCCCAACGTGGCAAATGCCTGTCACTGAGCATCTGCTGTGACTTCATACTTCGCAATCACAATTAACTACTCCTTCATTCTCTTATCTCTGCCCCTAATGCCATCACCTGGATCTCCGCTGCCCTCCTCTTCATCCTCTACAGGATGAATCAAGAGCCTTACTGTGCACTTGGAATGTTTTCCTCCAGTGGAATTAACCATGTCAATTATTTGTTCCCAGAGCAATTTTTGGTCTTGCTACTCTAACAGGTGAGAAAACCTATTTTCCGTTGTAAGTTACACATATGTTTATCTACCTGGCTAGGTTATTCAGGAGAGGTACAGTGCAATAATTTTGTATTCCTCAGAAACTTTGTACATAGTGCTAAATACATACATGTTAAATGTCAATCTTTGTTCTTGTTCGTATTTCTAATTTTTACTTTTGTTCTTTATTGTTTCTCCAACTCTTTAAATATACATAATTATTCTCACTGTTTTAAGGTAAGTTTTGATTTTGTCACATTTTGGGAGAAAATGTCTAAATTACTCAATATCTTCATTTCTTCAGATAAAGTTTATTACTATGAATAAATTTTAATTAGTTTTTGCCCCCTTGTTTGTGGAGGACAGCATTTGGAAGGAAAAACAATTTATTTTTCTTTACTAATAAAACAGGTCAATTTATTTAATCTAGACAAAGGTGTTTGCTTAAGCTGTGTAAATTGAATTATTTAATATTCAACCAGTTGTCCTTGAACCATGGAAGCTTTCTCTATTATTATACTATATTTTAGGTAGATTCTGTGTATTTCTTTATACTCATAAATATATTATCTACAATTAACCATTTAATAATTTATTTTTAATGGTATGTTTCAAAGATCACCTTAAATGCACATGATACAGAAAGTGTGTAAATGTTTAATATTCACAAATCTCCCCCCCCACAAAAACACCAAAGATAATTCTGCTTCTCTAGCTTCATTAGTGAGGGCTATTGTAATAATGGACTAATAATAGTATATAATAAAAAAGGTTTGGGATGTATAGCAGAAAGGGCAAAACATTACTAGTGAAAGGAAAACTAGGTGGTAAGAGTGGATGGAGAGAGAAATACAAGTGTCATCATAAACTCATTTGGCAGAAAAGTAAGGCAAGCTTTGAATTATAAACTGACAAAGATCAGGGAAGTCTTTGTAACTTGTGAGAAGTCCGTGGATCTATTTATGCTGAGGATAATTTGGTACAGGAGTTTTGTTGTATATTAACAATAACATCTACTTTTAAAAGTCTTTGAAGTGGGTGCCTGGGTGGCTCAGTTGGTTAAGCGACTGCCTTCGGCTCAGGTCATGATCCTGGAGTCCTGGGATCGAGTCCTGTGTTGGGCTCCCTGCTCAGCAGGGAGTCTGCTTCTCCCTCTGACCCTCTTCCCTCTCATGCTCTCTATCTCTCATTCTCTCTCTCTCAAATAAATAAAATCTTTAAATAAAAGTCATTGAAGTGTGGCAAAGATTCTTAACTGAGAAGATTATTCACTAAAATTTAGTTTGAGTAAAGTATTCCCATTGAAATGTGCATATAGTTGTAACTCTTTTTAAAGGTGCACTATTAACTGCCAGTTGGACTGACTGGACCCCAAAAATTAGCCAATGAGAGCCTGGCAATGCTCTGATCTCACAAGTATCACACAGACAGTTGCCAAACTCCTGCAGTCATAGGGAACTAGTTACGTGACCACACATGTGAATGCGATACTTCATAGAGAGCAAATGGAAACGTAAATTGTTATCATTGGTTACTCAAAAGAAAATAAGTAAATAAATAAATAGTTGCTAGAAATGGCAGAGAATTACATCGCAAAAGAGAGTGATTAAAAAAATAGCATGCCTTATTTTCTGCTTTTAACAATGACCTCAATTGGACTGGACCTGCCCCCCTCTCCCCCCTGCCAACAAAAACAAACCAAAAAAATGACTATGGCTGATTTCACACCTACAGATGACTACCAAGGGAATTTCCTTCTATCTATACTTCTCTCAGCATTTGTGAGTAATCTTATAGTTAAAATTAAGCAAAAACATTGTTGGAATCTGTTGCATGCAAGGTAGTTTGTATAATAGTTGCCTTCTTATCTGCCAAAACACTAATGTTATATACATTATAATGTTAGAAGGACATTTGTTGGACTATATTGAACCCTCCCCAAAAAAATCACACTTATTTTTCCAAAATTCTATTCAAAGTTTAAGTTTCAAGCAAATCAGAACACTTAGAGACACATAGTAATATATTACACTTGAGCAATAAAGCAGCCCAAAAATATAGCTGCAGAGAAAAACTGGAGGAAAAGAAACCTCTTATTTTTGACTAAGTCGAGCAAAATGTCCTTTTTAACCTTCTTAATAGCACCCTCCCCTGTTTTAAATGGAGTCATTCTGAGTACCTGAGTTTCATGTTTTATAGTTTTATAATTTGTAACGTCTGGCAAAGATCAAGGATTCTCACTTTCCACCTCACAGATGTCCTTGCAAACTAGAACAAGATTTAAATGGTTTACATACATATATTACTTCATTAGTGCCTAATTAAAAATACGTCTGAGAGCTGGCAGACAATGAGGTGCTGCAGATAATCCAAGTGAACTGATCAAGGATGGAAAATTGTACTTGTACCACTTAAATGAATGCGTGGCATTCATTTATCATTTTTAGGAATGGTTTTTTTCCCCACAGACTTTATACACTTTGTATACATGTTGTTGCTGACATATCCAGGCTGCATTTAGATTAAATGTCATATTTTGTGCCATATCCAGAGCATATGGATTATTCTTCCATTAGAAGTTCCCAGGAAGAAAAGGGAAAGGAAAATGACAGGTCTTTTTAAACAAGTCATGAATTTGATCTTGATTGCCCGATAGTTACTATTGGCCACATGTACATAGGTTTCTCTTCTATATTTGTTCAGGTTTCCCTTGATCCGTGCCCCGAAGGATCTGTATAGCTATACTACTAAGGAAATTAAATAAGAAATTACCATGGATTAGTCAGAGTTTTCCAGAAAAACAGAACAATGGGATGTGTGATATACATATATATAGGATCACACATTTTGGGGGCTGGCAAGTTCCAAATCTGCAGGGCAGGCTGCTGACAGCCAGAAGCCCCAGGGAAGAGTTGATGCTACAGCTCAAGTGTGTAGGTGGTTGGGAGGCAGAATTCCATTTTACTCAGAAGACCTCAGCCTTTATTCTTAAGGCTTTTAACTGATTAGGTTAGCCCCACCCACATGATGGAGGGTAATCTGATTTATTCAAAATCTATTGACTTCCATATTAATCACATCTAAAATCTACTTTCACGTTAAGATCTATACTGATATTTGAGTCACAACTGGATATATGGGCTTAGCCATGATGATGCATAAAATTAACTACCACTCGTAGAGGTAGCTAAACATAAAAAAAAAAAAAACTTGGAAAGCAATCTGAATAAATGTAGACAAGAAAAGTTATTTTAGGAAAAAAAAGATTTGATTAGAAAAGAGACAACAGTATAGAAGAAATATTAGTAATGATAGTAATGATAACAGCAGGGACTTGGAAGGCAAAAAAACAAAACAAACAAACAAACAAAAAACATTTAAATCATTGTTAGAAAGTTAGGTCAGGGGCACCTGTGTGGCTCAGTCAATTAATTCACGGCCTTCGGCTCAGGTCATGATCCCGGGGTCCTGGGATCCAGCCCCACATCAGGTTCCCTGCTCAGTGGGGAGACTGTTTCTCTCTCTCCCCCTGCTACTCCCTCTGCTTGTGCTCTCTCTCTGTCTTTCTCTGTCAAATAAATAAATAAAATCTTGGGGCACCTGGGTGGCTCAGTCGGTTAAGCGACTGCCTTCAGCTCAGGTCATGATCCTGGAGTCTCAGGATCGAGTCCCATATCGGGATCCCTGCTCGGTAGGGAGTCTGCTCCTCCCTCTGACCCTCCCCTCTCTCATGCTCTCTCTCTCTCTCTCATTCTCTCTCTCTCAAATAAACAAAATAAAAAATAATATGATTTTTTAAAAATAATAAAATAGATAAATAAAATCCTTTTTTTAAAGGTCAGTACTAATTGAGCAGTCTACCATCTTGTCCTACTCTGCTCGATAAGCCAGAATCCAGAAATACCTGGAATTCCAGGGAAAGTCATTTGTTGGCAAACTTCCACGTACTGCATTCCCCCCACCCCTGAATATAGATAAGAATGCAAATACTATGATTGGCACAGAAAAAAAATTCCTTCAGTGATGTGGAGAAACCCCAGTAATAATTAGAAGCTAAAGCTCTGGGTTATTAGAGCTATCAACCAGCAATAAGTTTGAGGCATTCCAGGAATGGAAACTTGATTGAGAGTGTGGATGCTGTTTTCCATCTCTGTCACTGGGAAGCAGCGTCTGAAGCATTAACTTATATAACTGGTTAAAATCCAGCTGGGTCACAAACTGTTCTTTGGGAAGCAAATTGCTAAGTTAAAATACATATGAATTAGTGTCTATTCCTTTATACTCTTTGAAAATGAAAACAATACACAGACAAGCTAGCGAGCATCCTGTGCCTCTTTTCCCAACTCTACATTTAGAAACGGCAGGTTGGTATCCTGATATTGGTACCACAGAAAGTGACAAATGCCACAAATCAGGACTGTTTCCCCCAAAGATTGTATGTTCAATATTTACATCACCACTTTCAAGCATAAGTTTATTGCTTAAAGTGGAAATATCTATTGATAACAATTTACCATTACACAATATCATTTATATCGTTTCTTTATCATTCAAGTAAATTGCCATCAAATAGGTTCTAACAAAATTTATGCAGAAATAGTTAGATAAAATCACTATTTCACCTCTTATATATTGTCTCACTTTCATCCATGGTTTCAAAAATCCTTAGAATTTCCTGAGTGGTAGGATTGTCTTTGTTATTAATGATGGTTCTTCAGGCCACACCTAAGTTCATGTTGGCTGGATGACTCAGGATGGGAGCTGGCCATGCCAGAAAGAACAATCATATGATTAGAAGGGTGGGGCTTTGAAGCATGTGATATCAGCCTGACCTTCAGGGAAGAGAAGAGGGGGTAGATATTGAATTCAATCACATGGCCAATGATTCAATCATTCATACCTATGTAACGAAACCCCAATAAGAACTCTAGACTCAGAGCTCAGGTGAGCTTCCCTGGTTAACAATACTCTGTGCATATTGCTACATGATATGCCAGGAGGGTGAGGCACCCTGACTTCACAGGAGAGGATATGGGAGATTCAAATTTAGGACCCTTCTAGACCTCACCTTGTGTATCTCTTCTTTTAGCTGGTCTGTATTTGTATCCCCTTTTGCTATAATAAAACTGTAATCATAAGTATAATGGTTCCTTGAGTTCTATGACTCATTCTAGCAAATTATCAAACCTGAGAGGATAGCAGGAAACTCCAGATTTATATAGCCTGTTGGTCAGAAGTGTGAGTGGCCTGGGAACCCCAAAGCTTGAAGCTAGTGTCTGAAGTGAAGACAGTTTTTTGGAGTTCTTTGCTCTTAACTTGTGAAGTCTGGCCTAAATCCAGGTAGTTAGCATTGCACACTATAGATCTGAAAATGAAAAATCTATAAGAAACACAGTATTAAGTGGAAAGAAATGCACTATATTTTATTACTATTTTTTTCACATTTCCTATAAGGCTTTATTGATTCAACCTACAATACTCATGTTTTTCTTTATCAATTGTCTGCATACACTGACTTCAATAACCAAGCATATAAAAACTGATGGGATAGACATGAGATGTGACATATAATCATCAAAACCACCCTATCTATTACTAATGATCACCTTTGAGGTTATTGTCTCGAAGAGGAAGAAAAGATCTATTTTGTTCATTATGAATGTTCAAATAGATATTATTCAGGAACTGGAAAATGGAAGAAAACAGAGATTACATGATAAAATTATTTTTATTTTCTCCCTCTCTCACTCCTCTATTTTGAATATTTGTCTCTTCTGTATTTTCACTCATTTCCTTTCTTCTAATTGGAGCCATGTATATTCAAGAAACACACTGCATTAATCACTAGAAATCTCTGTATTAATGAAAATAATTATTCCACTAAATTTGAATTTTTTTTTCAAGAAAAAGCGGTAGAATAGTAATGGATATCTTTTAAGAAATATGATGTTAAAAGCACACATAGTTGATGCTTAAAGTTTAAAGTAATTTAATTCATCTCCACTTGCCACTTATTTACAGGTGAAGAAATAATGTAGAGGTTAAGTGACTTTACTCAAGATCACAAAATAATTGCTGAGTTGACATATAAAAAACAAGCTGATGATGTTTAGATTTTAGTTTTTGTGTGGTATCCAGATGAACTTGAATACTGAAGGAAGAGTGACAGGGAATATTAGAAATCATGGACTAATAAGTAGCAGCCAAGTGGTTTATTTTCGGAAAAGGTGAAATCTGAGGTAAGATGGTTTACACCATGTCCTTGGCATTATTCCCAATAAAGGCTCAGCATACATAGCCTCAAGTCCTTAGTAACCTCCTTTAAAAACAAAAAACAAAACAAAACAAAAAAAAACAGTAAAGGCCCTTTGCATATCTACCCATACCCAGAGAGTCTGGGTCAGTGGATTTGGGATGCAACTCAGAAATTAATATTTTTAAAATGCAATTTTTGTTTGAAACCAGGTTCTGAAACATTATCTAGAATAATTTTATCGAATAGGACTCTCTGCAATGATAGAAATGGTTTATATTCATGTTGTTCAAAACTGTAACTACTAGCCCCGTTGTAGTTACTGATCACATGAAATGTGACTAATGAAGTTACAGAATTGAATTTTTAATTTTATTTAATTTTAATTTAAATTTAGATGGCTACCTTCTTATACATAATGGTACAGAAAATGAAAGAGATTTTGATAGCAGGAAAAACACATGTAAAATACACAGATGGAAATAAGCATCGCTTAAGTGTATGAGAGATAATCAAATATGTCCAACAAAGTGTAGAGGCTAAGGAGTTGTCTAATTAAAAATGAAATAAAAACTATTGTGTGTTGAACAAACTTATGAGGAAAGCCCAACAGAAGAATATTTGCAGTGTGTAGCAAGGAGCCCTTGAGAGAGAACTCATCCAAAGGAATGAAAAATCACCATGTTGGACCTGTCCCCCGACTTCTTTGTCAATGCATAGAAGGAATTCAAAACTATCTAGCTCTTGGAAACATATTTGCGTCCCTGACACAGAAAGCACTGAAAAAGAAAATTGAAATAACTACCTTCTCTGAGTCTCTATAAGTTTAGAGTATAAACAACAATCTCAGAATTAAACAATGTGGAAAGAATTATTTTCCCACCCCCTTTCCCTAAGATATCCTCAGAATGTGATGAATGATGGCAAAACAATGGCAGTATAGTAACTGAGCTTTAGGATTATTTTACTTGTAAGTCATAGAAAACCCAAGTTAAATTAGCTTTCGGCAAAAATAAAAGAAAGACTTGGTACGTGTAATTGAAAAATACAGTGGCTGAAAAACTTTCATCCTCCATTTGTTTTGCAGGATCAAACAGTATATAAGAAATAAGTCTTTCTGCATCTCTTGTCTCTGCTTTCCTTAGGGTTGGCTTTGCTTACTGTCACCAGAGGTAGATTCAGACTATTTTCCCAAGTTCAAGACCAGGTGAAATGAGGGTCTATTTCTTCACATTTTTAGCAAAAGCCCCAGGATTAGGACTGAACTAATGCTAAGACACATGGCTATAAATTAATGTATCACTTTGGCCAGGGCTGAGCGGTATTCTGTGGCCAGACTTGGCCATTTGCTCCTCTTTAGAGGTGGGGGTAAAATTGGCTCCTTCAAAGTCACATGTACTCACAGAACGGTAGTTTTCTAAGGAAAACAAGAAGGCATTCACTAAAAGAAGAGAAAATGAATGCTCAACAGATAGCACTTAATTTTCTCATTGGAGGGCCCAATGGAGACTGCTCTAGGAAATAGGGAAGACATAGAACCTCAGAGAGCTGGAAGAATGGCAGGAAAAGCAATGATGCCAAGCAAAACTGCACACACTATCGATGGCTCCTGGTAGGAAAATTGATCATGAACATAGATAAAACATCCTGCTGGGCATATTAAGTTATAGTTTTGAGATATTGAGAGAGTTGAAGATTTTGCATATTTAATAAATGGAGGCAAAGAGCCAGTAAGATTTGGATCTTACTATTAATGAGATCTCAGTACACTATATACAAATGAGTAGTAGAGAATTTCAGATTATCCGAAGAAGTAATATGTAGAGAACTTGCTTGGGGCTAATTTTCAAAGTATGGCCAGAGTATGAAGGAAAATAATGAATTGACAATACAAGAAAGAAGTTAGCCAAGTTGAAGTATTTATTACATCTCTCTCTATATACGTTATTTATATTGAATGTAAAATTTATTAAAAAGTACTTTGGTTAGTGGTGTGGGCACCTGCATTTTTACTCATTTATTTATAGAAATCATTCTATTTTATTCCATATTTTTTATAGAGAATAAGCAGAAAAATTATAAAATATTTATACATATAGTTGTTGTCTTAGTCAGTTTGGACTGCTATTCTGTAATAACATAGACTGAGTGCTTAAACAGCAAACATTTATTTCTCACAGTCCTGGAGGCTGAGAAGTCTACGATAAATGTGCCCGCAGATTGGATGTCTGGTGGGGACTCTTCCTGGTTGGCAGATGGCTGCCTTCTTGCTGTGTCTTCACATGGCAGAAAGAAAGATCTTATGTCTTCTCCTCTTTTTAGAAGCACATTAATCCCATCATGAGGGCTCCATTTTCATGACCTAATTACCTCCAAAAAGTCTCACCTCTAAATACTATCACATTGGGGATTAGAGCTTCAATATACGAACTTGGGGGGAGGGGGACAAAAACATTCAATTCATAGCAGATATAGACACAAACTGTGTATGGAGGGGAGTATATGTGGGTATAAGCATGACAGGGAGACAGATGACCATGGTCTTTCCCATGCTGTTTATGAGAGACAAGATTATTTAACAAATAGAGTTATTTTTCTATACAGCAAACGCAATGCTTATTCATTTTAAATTAGTTTAAAAAGCACTTTTTCCACTCAACTCCTGTATTTTATGCCTTACAAAATTGAATTTAAATGTTAAAGAAGAAATGCATTAAAGGCACACAATGTCTAGGATACGAGACATTGTGTGAGAGGTGCCATACATATATATTGCAAAATGAAGGTAAAAGAAGAAAATCACCACAAGCTGGAGTTAATAGGGAAGGTGTCATGTAGCAGTTGACTTTTAAAGCAGACTTTGAAGTGTCGATAAAATTCAAAGAGATAAAGATAAATTTTAGTTCGTAATGAAGAGATTCCATTTTATCTGGTGTTCAGTGTGCACCATACTGTGGCTTAAGAATTACTAGCTTTTTGCTTTCAAAGCTTAACTAGTAGCTGTACATTTAATTTATATCCTAACAGACAAAATTAATTGCTGTGCTTTGCTAAGTTCAAAAAGATTTTCCTTTTATTTAGCTCTCAAGTGGAAGTATTAACCTACTGTAGGTATCACTACCTCTCTTTGTAAAGGGGAATAAAAATGTGCAATTAACTTCAGACAATTTCTTAGAAACCTTGTATCCTACTGGGTGATTTCAAGGCAGCAATCGCTTGATGATATATTTCTTCCCACCTGACTTTTGGCTCCTAAAAACATTAGTGGAGCTTTTCAAGTCTGTAAGTGGAAAGGCACGTCTCCGCTAGAAAGACTATTAATGTAGGTCTGAGTAGGGAGGTTATTAACATTCAAGGAACCGGGGCTGTTCATAACCCAGTTCAGAAGATCATCCTACTGTTGAGATGGCCCATAGATTTTGAGTTAATAGAAAGTACTGGATCAAAGTTTAGAGAGCTACTTAAGAGCAGAAATGAAGAAAGGTCACTCTTGAAAAAGTTATCAGAAGAATAATATAAAAAGAAAGTGAACACTCTTAAATACAGATCTCCCTCAATTTACATACTGATAAACCCATCAGAAATTGAAAATATAAATCAAAAATGCATTTAATATACCTAACCTATCAAAAAGCATAGCTTAGACGAACTTACCATAAATGTGCTCAGAACACTTACATGAGTCTAGAGTTGGGCAAAATCATCTAACATAAAGCCTATTTTATAATAAAGTTGTTGAATATCTGATGCAGTTTGTTAAGTACTGTACTGCAAGCGAAAACCGGAATGGTTGCAGAGTTACAGAAGGGTTATGTCGGTGGTTGACCCTTGTGATCTCATGGCAGACCGAGCTGCTACTCACGCCGTTGCCTGGTGTCATGGGAGAGGAATGCCCTGCCTATCATCAGCCCGGGAAAAGGTCAATATTCAAAATGCAAAGTATGATTTCTACTGAATGCATATCACTTCTCACCACCATAAAATCAAAAAATCTAACTCAAACCATTGTAACGACCCTCTGTCGTCTTAAATTCTCTTTTAAGCTCCAGTTTAGAAATGTTCGCTATTGCTGATTTCAATACAATTTTTCTTATCTCTTTTCTAACTGAAGGTATTAAAATGTTTACATTTCAATTTAACATAATTAAGGGAGATTTTGTTGATTTAGTTTACCTGCTAACTGACTGTAGAAAACAGATCACCACTGTCAATACTCAGAGGCGACTTCTATATCCCCTTTCCTTGAATCTCAGCTGACTTTCCTGTAACCAATAGAATACAGTGAAAGTGACCCTTCTCTGACTCTCAGTAATAGGTCAGAAAAGGCCTTCCATTCTGCTTTCTAGGAATTGTCACTCTCTTGAGGCCCTCACAGCCTATCGTCATGCTGTGAGAAGCCCAAGCCACAGGAAAAGCCATGGATAATTGTCCCTGGCTGAGTGTACCCTTTGATCATTCCAGCTCAGGTGCCACATATGTGAGTGAACAGGTGTCCATCAAGATCATTCCAGCCTCCAAACTGCAAGTGACCCCCTGACTCCCATTTTCCCACCTGAGTTCCCAAACATCTCAAAGCACAGACAGCCACCTCTGCTGTCCCTACTTCATCCTGTCCGACTTCCTGACCCAACATTTGTGAGCATAACACAAAGAACGTTTTATGCCACTAATTTTCTGGGTGCTTTGTGACATAGCAATAGTAACAGAGACAACCTTTCTGCAATATTCTTTCAGGAAGAGTAGAAGGAGGCTATTGATATGCAACCCAAGCTCTGTTGTATCAAAGTTATGGTTTAATAATTTGGGCAACTTTTAAACTTTTGTCCTGGTTCTTCAGTCAAACTGCTTCTTTAAGTTCTGAGCTTAACCATACTTTTGCTCCTGCAAGTTGAATGATGTGAAATATTTCTTTTTCCTACATCTGAGTTATTCAGCTATGTATTTGGTGTCCCATACTCTTAGGCCAAGAAATATGATACTCAATAAATTTTCTGATTATTAGAACCCTGTGCCAGGACAGAAGCACTGTCAGATTTTTGACAAATAAGATGAAGTTCTCCAAAATCAAGATAGTGATGTGGGGGAGCTAGGTCCAGCTTTGATTTGCACAGCTGTTGTTCACTTACTTACTTCAATCATCATCTGAGCTGAAAGGAGCATATTATAAGTTAGAGCTGCTCTTTGTTATTTAAATTCAGGTAAATGCCCATTCCTATAGATTATAATGGATTGATATTATGTATTTGTTTGAAAATGTTTAAATGAAGAAAATATTTGGTGCCCAGAGCATCTACAAAGATAGTAATCATGAAGGAGATGAGGAAGAAATACAGGTGTTAGAGGGCCCAGGGGTGATGTGGCTCAAGAGCCCCAGCTCAGTTCAGTCCACTGGTGATGCTACATTTCCAGAGATAAGAACCACAGGGAATTAGTTAAGCTCTTGAGCACCACTTCTCTGATTTTCTCTCACTTCTTGGTTTCGGTTTATCTCAAATCTACCAATGTATTTTCATCCTCAACTATTGTTAAGTATAGACGTTGCAATTTGATATAAAGGGATGTAAAATAATGAGAGCTGTGTCTTAAATTTGCAATCCAGTAAGGAGACAGACTAATTGATTGGACAATTTTAATATAAGTTGGTAATTTGAATTGTGTGTGTGTGTGTGTGTCTGTGTGTGTCTGTGTGTGTGTGTTTTCCCACCTCCAGGTAAAAGAGTAAAATAATGTACCTGTGAGGATCCAGATTATTTGCAGGAGTATGTTTTTCTTTATCAAAACTGTTGGCTGAGGCAAGTATGCCCACCTGTTTTTTTTTTTTTTCACTAATGAACAAGCAGGGCAGACACTATAAGCTTCCCATCAGAGATAACTGCAAACTCATGTCCAGAATTGTTCTTGCTCCTGGTTAGATGCCTCTGCTTTCACTTTTCCTCCAGGCTTGGCCATGTTATGACAAAACATTCATTGCCCAATTCTTATACATGTTCCAGTAACCAACGCAGAATATGGACCAAAGAATGGTTCACTGTATTTACTAAAACCAAATCTGTCCTGCTGTTAATGAACACTGATGTAGACAATAAAATGATTAAGATTGTTTTGATGGTGGATCAGGAAATAAGCTATTTAGGGACAGACGTTATTTCAGCACAAAGAGCTTGCAAATTTATAGTTTGGGTTTTTCACATTAATAGAATGTACACAGCTAGCTGGATTAAAAATGACCTGTCACAGCTATAAACTATTTAGAAAAACAGCATGATTGCATGAAATTATGATGACTTGTTTCTTCCATTACCAAAGAACTCTAAAATGTAGTGGTTTTTAAAGAATAGGATGTGAAATAGTTTCTATGAAAGAAATCTTACTTTGTGTTCATTAAATTTCACTATTATTGGCAGTTGTTTCTAGTTAGAAGGCAAATTAAAATTAGTTTATTCTATTTGGAGGGGGGCAACCTACTGTTCTAAATAATTAACTGTAAAATAGTATGTGAGTATGCAGAGAAAATGATAAATATATGTAGCAAACACTAAATAGAGTGTTTGAAACCATTACTGTTATTTGCCAATCTGAAAATAATTTCCTTTGTTCTATTCATTAGGGGAAATCTAGAAATAAACATAAGGATGATTTAAAAGCCATCAATTAAAAGCTATGACTTTAATTAGTGTCATCATCCTAGGGAAAGATAAATGCTCCTCACTCAATTCACTGGATACATCCATCTTCACAACACTTGAAGGAATCCCAGGGGGTTAAAAACAAACAACCAAACAAAAGACAGAATGAGAATGTAAATTGAGCTAATAATATACTGTATTGATATGTATTATGTGCAAATGTATTGTATCCCATATCAATCTAAGATCAGTATGACACAAGTAAAAACATAAACTGACTTTAAAAAGATACAGTCACATTTCTAATGGTAGTCAGGGGAGGACAATGAAACCTCTGAAAGTCTCAATAATGGAAATAGCATTTTTGGGGAGTGGGGAGGGAGCTTGAGGAACAGTAAGATTTGACAGATGGTGCTATAAGACCTTCCATTATGATATTTATTCTATTTATAGTTTTATTTCATTAATTGAAATATACACACTGGACATCTATTGAGTTAATGTAGTCATGCTGTTACTCTATGAAATAAATAAATGTATAACATATGTTTTCCAATCTAGCTGAGAAAATAATTTACATATAGCAATTATATATGCTAACCAACACAAAATTAAAAAAACTATGAAAAGTTCAGAAAATGGAAAGTTTACTTTCAAGTGGAGATATCACAAAATATTGCAGAGAAGGTAGAACTTGACCTACATTTTGGAAGTTGATTGGAATTTGAACAATAGCTTTGCTTTGATTTTTTGCTGACTCCTTCCTTCTCCTGTTCATCTTCCTCCTCCTGTTTCTTTTGCCTGGTTCTTGGAGTGTGGAATGAAGATATCGCGTACAGTTATCAATGATCTAATACTTATTTCCATTCAATCCTACATATCTGTTTATGTCATTTTTCACTATTTGCCTATAATATTTCTGAAGGCAGAAGCAGTATTTCATTCATCCATGGGTTCTCAGTCCTACACACAATGCCTAACACATCCTAGCTCAGGCCCTCAATAAATACTATGATGTTAATAAAGAGTAACATAGTTAAAGCCCAGGGACAGCATAGTGGAGAATGTATTCATGCACTAGAATAAAATTGTTTGAAGTTGGTAAAGAATGCTATTATGTCACAAGGATTAAACGAAAGCATACTGTATTTATAATAAATTCCAATAAGCAACAGGGAGCTCTGGCATTTTGTCCCTGCAGAATAGTGGATTACACAGTATTGACATTGTTTTCTCCATTCTGCTTCATTTCACTTACCTACATATCATGTGTTACTAAACAGCCTAACTATAAGGTCTGAAAGATACTGAAAGATAAAGGTCTGAAAGATACTGAAAGATAAAAACATCTCTATAATCCCAACTTACTACAGTGTAGAATGGAGAGCACTACAGTTAAGACCTAAGTGCACAGAATTTGAGGTCGGACAGAACCTGAAATTATCGTGGTTCTATTACTTGCTTTTATTTAAATAGATTTTCATTAATCACCTTTCATTGCTACATGTTCTCCATATTTTATTATAAGGGAAAATATGAAAACTCTTGGACATTTAAGAGTTTGTGAGAGAGAGAATATCGATAGCAAGAATCAGAGCACTCTGTTTTCTATCTATCCCTGCAGCATTCATCTGTGAGAAGCTTTGAATTCATAGAGGATGTAAAAATTCAAAACAAACAAATAAACAAACACCAAAACAATTCCTGATAGGCTAAGTGGTATGAATAAACTAAACTACCACAAGAGATTAAAGAAGAAAGAAATTAACTAGATACAGAAAACATCTTTGACCTGAAACAGTAAAGTAGGGAATTAGTTATTATTTTAATAATTTAAGCTTGGACAAGTATATCCAAAATATGAAATATTTTGAAAAATGATGAAATAATAATGAAAATAATTATGAAATTAATTTTAAACTGCTTTATTTTTCATGGGAATATGTAGTCTCTGATAAGATGTAATGGTTGTATGTGCATTTTTTTAAATAAGAGCTCTTACATTAATTTATAGGATGTCAAACAAAAAAATATGAGAAAATAAAATCTGATGATCATGTGAATTTTATTGAACTTCAAAAGATTCAATTAAAGCAATGATGTGGGGCGCCTGGGTGGCTCAGTTGGTTAAGTGACTGCCTTCGGCTCAAGTCATGATCCTGGAGTCCCGGGATTGGGTCCCGCATCGGGCTCCCTGCTCAGCAAGGAGTCTGCTTCTCCCTCTGACCCTCTTCCCTCTCATGCTCTCTATCTCATTCTCTCTCTCAAATAAATAAATAAAATCTTTAAAAAAATAAAAAAATAAAAATAAAACAATGATGTGAAAATTACAAATTATTCTTTAAGGGATAGTATGCAGCCCAAAAAATGTTCTTGATCTGATATCAGCAAACCACGTGTGATGATTCACACCAGGCATGCAGCAAAATACAGAAAAGACCTCAGAACTTACTTCCATGGCTATGAAACTGAGTTTTTGTTTAAAAAAAGTTTAATTCAAGTGGTTTCTGGCCTTAGGAATAGTTTCTTGGCTCAATAATAACTATAATAACCACCAACACAATAGCTTTACAAATGGTATCACACTTCCATCTTAGAGCATGGCCTCTGGAATAAGACTGTTAGCTGTGGAACTTCTGGAAAGTTACTTAACGGTTAGACTGAGTTTTCTCAATCTAAGAAACAGGAAGGTTAAAAATGTCTACCTCATAAAATTATTTTAACAGCTAAAATAACTGACCTATTTAAGTTGTTTTTGTTTTGTTTTGTGTGTTGTTCTGTTTGAGAGAGAGCATGCACAAACAGAGGAGGAAGAACAGAGGGAGAGGGAGAGATAGAATCCCATGCAGGCCCCACACCCAGCATGGAGACCCACACAGGGCTGGATCTCAGACCCTGAGATTATGACCTGAGCTGAAATCGAGAGTCCAGTGCTCAACCAACTGAGCCACCCAAGCGCCCCTCCATGTAAGTCTTTATCGGAATGTTTTACACACGGCAAATATTCAATAAATGTTACTGATCATTATTTTTACATATATAATCAGGATGAAGAATCAGATTCAAAATGGTTAAGTCAGTTTTCCAAGGACAAAAGGTAAAAATGCAAAAAAGGACTTGAAATGAGGTTGCTGTGATTCTAAAGTGTGCTATGCATCCGTCAAATTTAAAGAAGCAACAAGTATTCATTAAGCTCCTACTACATGATGATACCGTATCAGCTCCCAGAATGAAATAATGAAAAATATAAATATTTTGACTCCTGAAATTTATATTTTATTTCATTTTTAAAAATATTTTATTTACTTATCTGAAAGAGAGAGAGAGCGCGAGCGTGTACAAACACGGGGAGGGAGAGAGGGAGAAGCAGACTCCTCACTGAGTAGGGAGCCGGATGTGGAACTTGATCCCAGGACTCGGATCATGACCTGAGCCAAAGGTCTATAAATGTATATTTAAATGAGATTTAAATTTATATTTTAAATGAGATTAAGAACATAACCGAGAAACAAATAGTTGGATTGGTTTCAGATTGCGTTGAATGCTATCAAGCAAATTAATAGGGTGATAAGAGAGAAAACAGGAAGAATTCATTTAGATAGGATAATCAGGGAAGGCTTCTCTGAGGAGGTGATATTTGACCTGAGATCTGAAAGATCTAACTGAGCCATTTGAGCACACAACCAAGGGAAGAAGATTCCAGGGAGAGAGATCAGTATATCCATATGCTCCTAAGTGATACTAGAATGTAGTTTTCCAAAAACAGAGAGTTGGGTGGGAAATCCACATTGCTGGAAGAGAGTGAAGATAGAGGATTGCAAACCAGCTAATGCATTCAAGGATTTGTGGTCTTTGTAAGGAATTTGGATTTTATTTTAAAAGCACTAAGAAGTCCTTGGGAGATTTAAGCAGAAGAGTGCAGTAATCTGAATTGCTTTTGTGAGACTGGATTGAAGAAGACTAAATATGAAGTGAGGGCAACTACAATGCTTATTATGGTGGGTGACATCATGACCTAGGGACTTTCAGGGCAGTTGGAAAACCAACAAATTAAACAAACTAGAAGAAATGAATACATTCCTAGAAGCATACAAGCTACCAAGACTGAATCATGATAAAACAGAAAATCTGAACAGACCAATTACTAGTTAGGAGATTGAAGAGTAATCAAAAGCCCTCCAACAAACAGAAGTCCAGAGGGCTTCACTGGTGAGTTGTACCAAACATTCAAAATAGAATTAATACCAGTCGGTGTGTGGAAACAGGGATAAATCTTCTCCACCATACCCATCAAGACAGTACATATCTCTTTGGTGGGTAAGTGAGAGGTTCAGTAATGCTAGATAGTGATACATCTATTCCTTACAAAAAGAGGTCAGAGGATGAAGATTAACATCATGAAATTGAGGGATTAGAGACTATTCTTAATATTTTCAATTTCTAACTGACTTCTGAATAAAAATATCTTCCATTTAAAAATAAGTCCAGATTTTGAGCCAGAATAGCTTGGAAATTGATGCTCTAGTATATTCTTCTGCTCAAATAAAAATTAATGAAAGATAAAACATAAAAAGGCATAATGGTCAATTGAAAAAGTAAGACTTACATTTTCACAGCTAAGAAATTGAGTGAGAATAGAGCCACAGGGCTGCTGGGCTCTGAGTCCAGAGTGGGAAGGGCCAAACAAAAGTCTGGTTCTTGTAGAGGATCACTCTTTATGTGATTATTTACTTTTAGCTAAGAGCTGGGGTAGACAACTTTTCTTGTGAAAAGAATCTGAAGACATAGTAAAACAATGTCTGGATCTATCTACAAATCATGTCAAACTGTGGAACAGAGACATGGGAGGAACAGAGAGTCTTAAGATTAGATTCTGAATTGAACGGTGGGTTGGTAACTGGAAGATCCAAGATACTTCTCCTGCTGAGGACCCAGGAATGGGTAAGGGGGGGTAAGGCATACAGGTAAAATTTTTGGTAATGGAGCAATAGGAACAAGGGAATGCTAGAATAAAACTATGATAATTTGGAAAATAAAACCTGCTCAAAATGATACTGGAACCTAAACTTCTAAATTACTAATAGAAATCAATGCAAATAGAGTTATCTCAACAATAAGCACATGAATTCTCTCCAAAAAAATTAACTTTATGGCAAGGACTGTTTATGATTTTTTAATAAGTGTTTTTGGGATGCTCAAATAAGTAAATGAAGAAATGATATCCTCTTTAAAAAGATGCAAAAACGTAGGCAAAATGAGGAGAAATGAAACCAGAATAATTAGATGTACAAAGAACTCAGAAGGGCGCCTGGGTGGCTCAATCAGTTGAGCATCTAACTCTTGGTTTCAACTGAGGTCATTATCTCATGGGTCATGAGATCGAGCCCCACATCAGGCTCTGAGCTCAGTGGGGAGTCTGCTTGGGATTCTCTCCCTCTGCCCACTTGTGCCCCACCCCCCCATGTGTGTGTGCGCACTCTCTGTCTCTCTTTCTCAAATAAATAAACCTTAAAAAAAAAAAAAACTCAGAAATCCTTGGAAATACAAGGGTGATAGTTAATAGTTTCAGATAACAAGTTAGGAAAATATATTCAACACTTCAAAATAGAAAAGATTAAAAATTACATAAGAAAATAACTGATAAATTTGACTTCCTAAAACTAAAACTTTATATGTATATGAAGAAATAAGTAAGAAAGTGCAAACGCAAGTCTCACAATGGAAGATTTTTTTTAAATATATATAACTAGTGAAGGACTAGTATCTAAAATATATAAAGAATAAATCATAAGGGGGAAGAAACACAGACAACTGTATTAGTCATCTTGCACTGCCATAGCAAAATAGCCTTACCTGTGTGGCTTGAACTATAGCAATTTATTTTCTCACAGTTCCTGACAGGAAAGTCCCAGATCAAGGTCTCTCAGAGTTTGATTTCTGGTGAAAGCTGTCTTCCTGGCTTGTAGACTGCCAGCTTTTCTCTCTGTTCTCTCACGGTCTGTCCTCAGTGCTGTGTGCACTCAGAGAGAGCAAGAAAGACCTCTCTCTCTCTCTCTCTCTTCCTCTTCTACTAAGGCCAGTGATACTGGCTGCTGATAATAATTATGCTAGAGAAACTGATATAAGCCATGACTATTTCAGGCAAACTGTACACCCTACCACATATTCACTAGATTAACAAAATATAAAAACTTGACAGTACCAAGAACTGGTGAGAACGTACAGTAACTAGAACTCTTACTTATTGCCAATAAAATTATAAGTCAGTAGCATCCCCTTAGAACATATTAACACAATCTGAAAATTTGAAGATGCATAAGCCTTTGAAGCACACAGTGTACTCCTCTATATATACCATGGAGAAAACTGTATACATTTGGACCAAAATATTTATAAATGACTATTCATAACAGCATTATCTGAAATAGCAAGATACTAGGCATAACTTATTTTTATGGTACATAGATATTAAAGAATACTAAATAGCAATAAGGATAAACATACGACAATGTAATTTTGACTGAGAGAAGCAAGAGGTAAAATAATTTATACTATAATATTATGTCTTAGCCTAGCATGATAGTTAACTGTATGTGTCCACTTGGCTAGGCCACAGTACCCATGTATTTACTCAATATTCTAGATGTTTCTGTGAAGGCATTTTTTAGGTGGAATTAACATTTAAATCAGTAAATTTTGAATAAAGTAGATTGACCTTCATAATGTGTGTGGCTTCATCCAATCAACTGAGGGCCCTAAGGAAAAGATTGTCCTCACCTGAAGAGAGGGAATTTAGCCAGCAGGCTACCTTAAGACTTTCTACAACTCTTCTCTGAGTCTCCAGCCTGTAGGTCTATGCTACAGATCTTAGACTTCCAGTCTCCACAGTCACTTGAATCAAATCCTTAAAATCCCTCTCCCCCTCTCTATTAGATTTCATGATGCTTATAATAATAATAATCAATGAGATTTTAGTTGGCACTTTACTAAAAATTTTATATACGTCTAAATCTTTAACCTATGAGATTGGCACTATTATTACCCTATTTTATAGATTAAGAAACTAAAACAAACAGATTGAATAGCTTGTCCAAGGACACATAAAGAGTACATAGAAGGGTGGGAGAAGGTAAGATGTCAGAGTAGTAGGAGGACCCTGGGTTTGCCTTGTCCCTTGAGCATAGCTAGATAAATATCACATCATTCTGAATACCCAAGAAATCGATATGAGGATGAAGAGACAAACTGTGCAACCAGAGGGAGAGAGGCAGCCAGCTTATCATGGAAAGTAGGAGGTGCAGACACATGGTTTGTGGGAGAAACATATCATGGGTGCTTCAGAGGGGAAGGAGCCCTGGTCGTGGAATGAGAGAGAGAGAGAAACACATAAAGGATCTCACAAGGAAAACACCTCCCCAAAGCCATTGAATGGAAAATGAAAAGGGCTGGTTTTCATGAGTTTTTGCAACCAGTGAGTTTTTGCAACTCAAAGATTAGAATTTTAGAGGTCCGTGGTATGGCTGATACAGACAGACCCCCAAGGGTGCTGCAGTGCCCCAGTAGAGAAGGCAGGCAGGCAACCCAAGGGTAGATAGCATGATCTAAAGATCACCTAAGACACACTGGGAGAGACGATTGCCTCTTCTTGGAGTACATCTGAGAGAAGTAGCATTGCCTCTCTGGGGACAAAAGAGCTGGTGGGTCCCATCTCCCTCCTCCACCCCTCAGCATAGGCGAAGAGACACCTGCTGAGAGTGACTAACCTGGACACAGCCTCTTTAGTGCACTTTGCTCCAAACCCCATGCTCCTGTGCTGTGGTGTGACTGCCCTTCTGGATCAAACCTACACCAATCCCAGCATAGCAAGACCCTCCCCTAGAAGACCAGCGTGGGTCCCCTCTGCACCAGGTCCCTAAAGTATGGAGTTTTTAAATTGAGCCAGCTTGCCTGGGATAGAGCCCAGAGTGCACTGTGTTGCTCCAGGTAGGCAAGCATCCTGGATACAGACAGTATGAAAACCACAATCTGAAAAACACCTAGGGTGCATGAGTGGAAATTATTTGTTCTTCTGGGAGGGCTTCCCTGACAGCAGCAAGCACAAATTCTCCTTTCAAAGGATGAAGGAGCTGGCTTGCTCCATTACCTTCCCCTGCCCCTCAGCATAAACTAACTTCTGTAAACAACACAGCACCAACACTGGCAACCTAAACTGCTTACACCAAGCCCCTGCTCCCTGCACTCCATTGGTACTGCTTTTCTTAGTCAAGTGTGCCTGAAAGCCAGAACAGCAAGCCCCTCCCCTAGAAGACCAGCACAAACCACCCCCCCCACCATGTCTACTGCGTATAGAGTTCTGCAAAACTTCAGTTGTAGTGGAAAGAGCATCAGGTCTCTTTTAACAAGCATATCAGAGCACACCTCGTGAAAACGTGCCACACCCTAGGCAGGTCCAAACACTCCCCACTGTAGGCAAAGAAAAACTTCAGAAGACTGACCTGAGGGATAGAACAACCAAAACACAGCAGCAGAGTGTATGCAGCACACACGAGAGATACCTCCTAAAGTGCCAGGCCCTGGACATTATATGACCTCTTCTTCATAAAGCCTTACTTTCAGGAATAGGAAACATAATGGGCTTTCCTAACAGAAGAAGACAGAGACCTAGACAAAATGCCAAGATAGAGGAATTCATCCCAAGAGAAAGAACAAGAAAAGGTCATGGCCAGGGATCTAATCAAAACAGATATAAGTGATATGCCTGATCCAGAATTTAAAGCAATAATCAGAAGGATACTAGCTGGGCTTGAGAAAAGCATAGAAGACACCAGGGAGCCCCTTATCACGGAGATAAAAGACCTAAAAACCAGTCAGGCCAAAATGAAAACTACAATAACTGAGATTTGAAACCGACCAAGTGTGGTGACAAGGATGGAAGAAGCATAGAAATGAATAAGTGATATAGAAGATAGAATTATGGAAAACAATGAAGCTGAACAAAAGAGGGAAAGAAAAATCTTAGACCATGAAAGTAGACTTAGAACACAGTGACTCCATCAAGTGTAATAACATTCGTATCATAGGAGTCACAGAAGAAGGAGAGAAAAAAGGAGCAGAAAGTTTATTTGAGGAAATTATAGCTGAAAACTTCCAAATCTGGGGAAGGAAACAGACTTTCTTCCCCAGGAAGGCACAGAGAACTCCCATCAAAATCAACAAAAGCAGGCCAGCACAAAGACATCTTGTAGTTAATTTGCAAAATGTAGAGATTTAAAAAAATCCCCAAAACAGCAAGACAAAAGATATCCCTAACTTACAAGGGAAGACAAAAAAGGTTAGCAGCAGATCTTTCCACATAAGCTTGGCAAGCCAGAAAGGAGTGGCATGATATATTCAGTGTGCTGAACGGGAAAAATTTGCAGCCAAGAATACTCTATCCAGCAAGGCTATCATTCAGAAAAGAGAAAAAGATAGATTTTCCCAGACAAATGAAAACTAAAGGAGCCCTACAAGAAATATTAAAGGGGACTCTTTGAATGGGAAAGAAAGACCAAAAGTGGCAAAGACTAGAAAGGAACAGAGAAAATCTCCAGAAACAATGACGAAATAAGTAATAAAATGGCACTGAATTCATATCTATCAATAATTCCTCTGTTTATAAGTGGACTAAACAATCAAAAGACACAGAGTGTCAGAATGGATTTAAAAAAAAAAAAACAAGAACCATCTATATGTGGCCTACAAGAGATTCATTTTAGACCTAAAGACACCTACAGATTAAAAGTGAGGGGATGGAGAAATATTTACCATGCAAATAGATGATGTCAAAAGAAAGCTGGAGTAGCAATACTTATACTGGACAAACTAGATTTTAAGCCAAACACTGTAACAAGAGATGAGGAAGGGCACTACATCATAATAAAGGGGCTATCCAACAAGAAGATCTAACAATTGTAAATATTTATACCCCTAAATGGGGGGGGGCACCAAAATATATAAGACAATTAATAACAAACATAGAGGAACTCACTGACAATAATACAATAATAGGGGGCTTTAACACTTTGCTTACATCTATGGACAGACCATCTAAGCTGAAAATCAACAAGGTTTTGAATGACACATTGGACCAGATGGACTTAACAGATATATTCACAACATTTCATCTCAAAGCAGCATCCTTTTCAAGTCCACAGGGGACATTCTCCAGAATACATCACATATTGGGTCACAAATCAGTCCTCAACAAGTACAAAAAGATTGAAAGCATATCACGTGTATTTTCCAACCACACTTTTGCACTGTTGGTGGGAATGCAAACTGGTGCCACCACTTTGGAAAACAGTATGGAGTTCCCTCAAAAAGTTAAAAATAGAGCTACCTTATGATCCAGCAATTTTACTACTAGGTATTTACCCAAAGGATACAAAAATACTGATTCAAAGGGACATATGCATCAGATAGTTATAGCAACATTATCAACAATAGCCAAATTATTGAAAGAGCCCAAATGTCCACAAATGTCCATCAACTGATGACTGGATAAAGAAGATGTGATATATATATATCATGGATGAAGCTAGAGAGGATCATGCTAAGTGAATAAGTCAGTCAGAGAAAAACAAATACCATATGATTTCACCCATATGTGGAATTTAAGAAACAAACTAGATGAACGTAGGGAGAAAAAAAAGAGAGGCAAACCATGAAACAGACTCCTAAGTATAGAGAACAAACCTGAGGGTTGCTGGAGAGGAGGTGATCAGGGGATAGGTTAAATGGGTGATGGGTACTGAGGAAGGCAACTTGCTGTATTGAGCACTGGGTCTTTTATGTAAGTGATGAATCACTAACACCTACACCTGAAACTAAAAAAAAAAAAAAAAGTAGAAGAAGAAAATTATGTAGAAGATCCAGGATTTAAACAATGCCAGCTCATTTCAAGTTCATGTTCTTGGGGGGAAAAATCTTTAAATATTCACATACTTAAAAATTAATGTAATACTTAATGTTTTTAGAAATTAGATTTTAAAACAACTATATTCAAGGGCGCCTGGGGGGCTCAATAGTTTGTCTGCTTTGACTCAGGTCATGATCCCATAGTCCTGGGATTGAGTTCCATGTCAGGCTCCCTGTTTTGCAGGAGAGTCTCCTTCTCCCTCTCCCTCTGCTCCTCCCCCTGCTTATGCTCTCTCTTTCTCACTACTTTCACTCTCTCAAATAAATATAATCTTTAAAAAAAGTATATTCAAGAATTACAAGTTTAAACTTTAATTCACTATCAGGACCCTATATCCTGTGAGAGAATATTAAAATGTTGCAGAATCATTGCTATTTTAATTCTTACATTTAATACAGTGTAAAGAATAAATAAATATTGAAACTGAAAAAATGGTTTTTAGTCACTGATAATAGACTAATCTGAGAATGCAAGTATCCTTGATCAGAATGACCAAACTACCTCAGAGGTAATTTTTTTCTAATTATATAGCCCAGATATATCTATAACATAATTCTTACAGTCTTTACAAACAAACTTTTTTAAGCACAAATATTTTCTCTTTGGACTTTGTCTCTAGCTACCTATGAAGCATGGTTAGTAGAGATTTAAAAGGAATAAAGAAAAAGCAAAAACAGGAGAAAACTTCAATGAAGTTCACAATATGTCAACATTTAACTACACTGAGCATCAGTCAAGCTATTTCATTCATTCAAAGTTTTCTTCAGAGAATGATCTGAATTGAGAGAAGAAAGATGAGATGCCTTTGCATCTTTGTATTCTCTCAGTTTTACTTCTAGTCAGTAAAGTAATTTGGTTAATTTCCTGTTTTAGATATCGTATTAGTAGAAGAGTAGTTATGTGTACGGTATTAAAAACAATACAGTCTCACTGTTTTAAGTTAGTGTTTGGACCAAGCCAAAAGTAAAAGAGGAGAATTACCTTGTGAAAACATGTTTTGTTGATTAATTTTTTTATTATATTATGTTAATCACCATACATTACGTCATTAGTTTTTGATGTAGTGTTCCATGATTCATTGTTTGCATATGACACCCAGTGCACCATGCAGAACGTGCCCTCTTTAATACCCATCACTAGGCTAACCCATCCCCCACCCCCTCCCCTCTAGAACCCTCAGTTTGTTTTTCAGAGTCCATCGTCTCTCATGGTTCGTCTCCCCCTCCGAGTTCCCTCCTTTCGTTCTTCCCCTCCTGCTATGTTCTTCTTCTTTTTTATTTTTAACATATAATGTATTATTTCCTTCAGAGGTACATATCTGTGTTTTAACAGTCTTGCACAATTCACAGCGCTCACCATAGCACATACCCTCCCCAATGTCTATCACGCAGCCACCCCATCCCACCCACGCCCCACCACTCCAGCAACCTCAGTTTATTTCCTGAGATTAAGAATTCTTCATATCAGTGAGGTCATATGATACATGTCTTTCTCTGATTGAGTCATTTCGCTCACTAGAGTACCTTCCAGTTCCATCCACGTTGTTGCAAATACCAAGATTTCATTCTTTTTGATGGCTGCATAATATTCCATTGTATATGTATACCACAACTTCTTTACCCATTTCTGTCGATGGACATCTTGGCTCTTTCCACAGTTTGGCTATTGTGGACATTACTGCGATAAACATCAGGATGCATGTACCCCTTCGGATCCCTACATTTGTATCTTTGGGGTAAATACCCAGTGGTGCAATTGCTGGGTCTTGTGGTAGCTCTATTTTCAACTTTTTGAAGAATCTCCATACTGTTTTCCAGAGTGGTTGCACCAGCTTGCATTCCCAACAACAGTGTAGGAGGGTTCCACTTTCTCCGCATCCCCGCCAACATCTGTCATTTCCTGACCTGTTAATTTTAGACATTCTGACTGGTGTGAAGTGGTATCTCATTGAGGTTTTGATTTGGATTTCCCTGATGCCGGGCGATGTTGAACACTTTTTCATGTGTCTGTTGCCCATTTGGATGTCTTCTTTGGAAAAGTGTCTCTTCATGTCTGCTGCCCATTTCTTGATTGGATCATTTGTTATTTGGGTTTTGAATTTGATAAGTTCTTTATAGATTATGGATACCAGCTCTTTATCTGATATGTCATTTGCAAATATCTTCTCCCATTCTGTCAGCTGTCTTTTGTTTTTGTTGACCGTTTCTTTTGCTGTGCAAAAGCTTTTTATCTTGATGAAGTCCCAATAGTTCATTTTTGCCCTGGCTTCCCTTGCCTTTGGCGATGTTTCTAGGAAGAAGTTGCTGCGCCTGAGGTCGAAGAGGTTGCTGCCTGTGTTCTCCTTTAGGATTTTGATGGACTCCTGTCTCACATTTAGGTCTTTCAACCATTTGGAGTCTATTTTTGTGTGTGGTGTAAGGAAATGGTCCAGTTTCATTCTTTTGCATGTGGCTGTCCAATTTTACCAACACCATTTGTTGAAGAGACTTTCTTTTTCCACTGGACATTCTTTCCTGCTTTGTCAAAGATTAGATGGCCATAGAGTGGAAGGTCCATTTCTGGGCTCTCTATTCTGTTCCATTGATCGATGTGTCTGTTTTTGTGCCAGTACCAAACTGTCTTGATGATGACAGCTTTGTAATAGAACTGGAAGTCCGGAATTGAGATGCCACCAGCTTTGCTTTTCTTTTTCAACATTCCTATGGCTATTCGAGGTCTTTTCTGGTTTCACACAAATTTTAGGGTTATTTGTTCCATTTCCTTGAAAAAAGTGGATGGTATTTTGATGGGGATTGCATTGATGTGTAGATTGCTCTAGGTAGGATTGACATCATCACAATATTTGTTCTTCCAATCCATGAGCATGGAACATTTTTCCATTTCTTTGTGTCTGCCTCAATTGCTTTCATGAGTATTTTATAGTTTTCTGAGTACAGATTCTTTGCCTCTTTGGTTAGATTTATTCCTAGGTATCTTATCGTTTTGGGTGCAATTGTAAATGGGATTGACTCCTTAATTTCTCTCTCTTCTGTCTTGTTGTTGGTGTATAGGAATGCCACTGATTTCTGTGCATTGATTTTATATCCTGCCACTTGACTGAATTCCTGTATGAGTTCTAACAGTTTTGGGGTGGAGTCTTCTGGGTTTTCCACATACAGTATCATATCATCTGCAAAGAGTGAGAGTTTGACTTCTTCTTTGCCAGTTTGGATGCCTTTGATTTCTTTTGGTTGTCTGATTGCTGTGGCTAAGACTTCTAATACTATGTTGAATAGCAGTGGTGATAGTGGACATCCCTGCCATGTTCCTGACCTTAGAGGGGAAGCTTTCAGTTTTTCCCCATTGAGAATGATATTCTCTGTGGGTTTTTCATAGATGGCTTTTATGATATTGAGGTAGGTACCCTGTATCCCTATACTCTGAAGAGGTTTGATCAAGAAAGGATGCTGTACTTTGTCAAATGCTTTTTCTGCATCTATTGAGAGGATCGTATGGTTCTTGTTCTTTCTTTTATTAATGTATTATATCACATTGATTGATTGCAGATATTGAACCAACCTTGCAGCCAGGGATAAATCCCACTTAGTCGTGGTGAATATTCCTTTTAAGGTACTGTTTGATCCTACTGGCTAGTATTTTGGTGAGAATTTTTGCATCCATGTTCATCAAGGATATTCGTCTAATATTCTCCTTTTTGATGGGGTCTTTGTCTGGTTTGGGGATCAGGGTAATGGTGGCCTCGTAAAACGAGTTTGGAAGTTTTCCCTCCATTTCTATTTTTTGGAACAGTTTCAGGAGAATAGGTATTAATTCTTCTTTAAATGTTTGGTAGAATTCCCCTGGGAAGCCATCTGGCCCTGGGCTTTTGTTTGTTGGGAGATTTTTGATGACTGCTTCAATTTCCTTAGTGGTTATAGGTCTGTTCAGGTTTTCTATTTCTTCCTAGTTCAGTTTTGGTAGTTGATACATCTCTAGGAATGCATCCATTTCTTGCAGGTTATCTAATTCGCTGGCATAGAGTTGCTCATAATATGTTCTTATAATCGTTTATATTTCTTTGGTGTTGGTTGTGATCTCTCCTCTTTCTTTCATGATTTTGTTGATTTGGGTAATTTCTCTTTTCTTTTTGATAAGCCTAGCCAGGGGTTTATCGATCTTGTTAATTCTTTCAAAGAACCACCTCCTTGTTTCTTTGATCTGTTCTACTGTTCTTTTGGTTTCTATTTCATTGACTTCTGCTCTGATCTTTATTTTTTCTCTTCTCCTGCTGGGTTTAGGCTATATTTGCTGTTCTTTCTCCAGTTCCTTTAGGTGTAGGGTTAGGTTGTGTATTTGAGACCTTTCTTGTTTCTTGAGAAAGGCTTGTATTCCTATGTACTTTCCCCTTAGGACTGCCTTTGCTGAATCCCAAAGATTTTGAACAGTTGTGTTTTCATTTTCATTTGTTTCCATGAATTTTTTAAATTCTTCTTTAATTTCCTGGCTGACCCATTCATTCTTTAGTAGGATGCTCTTTAGCCTCCATGTATTTGAGTTCTTTCCGACTTTCCTCTTGTGATTGAGTTCTAGTTTCAAAGCACTGTGGTCTGAAAATATGCAGGGATTAATCGCAAACTTTTGGTGCTGGTTGAGACCTGATTTGTGACCTAGGATGTGATCTATTCTGGAGAATGTTGCATGGGCACTAGAGAAGAATGTGTATCCTGTTGCTTTGGGATGGAATGTTCTGAATATGTCTGTGAAGTCCATTTGGTCCAGTGTGTCATTTAAAGTCTTTATTTCCTTGTTGATCTTTTGCTTAGATGATCTGTCCATTTCAGTCAGGGGGTTGTTAAAGTCCCCCACTATGATTGTATTGTCGTCGATGTGTTTCTTTGCTTTTGTTATTAATTGCCTTATATATTTGGCTGCTCCCATGTCAGGGGCATAGATATTTACAATTGTTAGATCTTCTTCTTGCATAGACCTTTCCAGTAGGATATAGTGTCCTTCTTCATCTCTTATTACAGTCTTTCATTGAAAATCTAATCTGTCTGATATAAGGATTGCCACCCCAGCTTTCTTTTGGTGTCCATTAGCATGGTAAATGGTTTTCCACCCCCTCACTTTCAATCTGGGGGTGTCTTTGGGTCTAAAATGAGTCTCTTGCAGACAGCATATAGATGGGTCTTGTTTTTTAATCCAATCTGATAGCCTGTGTCTTTTGATTGGGGCATTGAGCTCATTTACATTCAGGGTAACTATTGAACTATATGAATTTAGTGCCATTGTATTGTCTGTAAGGTGACTGTTACTGTATATTGTCTGTGTTCCTTTCTGATCTATGCTGCTTTTAGGCTCTCTCTTTGCTTAGAGGACCCCTTTCAATATTCCTTGGAGGGCTGGTTTTGTGTTTGCAAATTCCTTTAGTTTTTGTTTGTCCTGGAAGCTTTTTATCTCTCCTTCTATTTTCAGTGACAGTTTAGGTGGATATAGTATTCTTGGCTGCATATTTTTCTTGGTTAATGCTCTGAATAGATCATGCCATCCTTCCTGGCCTGCCAGGTCTCTGTGGATGGGTCTGTTGCCAATCTAATGTTTCTACCATTGTAGGTTACAGCTCTCTTCTCCTAAACTGCTTTCAGGATTTTCTCTTTTTCTCTGAGACTCACCAGTTTTACTATTAGATGTTGGGGTGTTGACCTATTTTTATTGATTTTGAGAGGGGTTCTCTGTGCTTCCTGGATTTTGATGCCTCTTTCCTTCCCCACATTAGGGAAGTTCTTTGCTATAATTTGGTCCAATATAACTTCTGCCCCTCTCTCTCTTTCTTCTTCTTCTGGGATCCCAATTATTCTAATGTTGTTTTGTCTTATGGTATCGCTTATCTCTCAAATTCTGCCCTCGTGATCCAGTAGTTATTTATCTCTCTTTTTCTCAGCTTTTTTATTTTCCATCATTTGGTCTTCTATATCACTAATTCTCCTTTCTGCCTCATTTATCTCAGCAGTTAGAGCCCCCATTTTAATTGCACCTCATGAATAGCCTTTTTGATTTCAAGTTGGTTAGATTTTAGTTCTTTTATTTCTCCAGAAAGGGTTTCTCTAATAACTTCCATGCTTTTTTCAAGCTCAGCTATTATCTTTATAATCATCATTCTGAACTCTAGTTCTGACATCATACTAACATCCGTTTTGAGTAGGTCCCTGGCAGATGGTACTGCCTCTTGTTCTTTTTGTTAAAGTGATTTTTTTCATCTTGTCTTTTTGTCCAGAGGAAAATAGATGAATGAGAGAACAAATGCTAACAGTGTAACAACGTCCCCAGAAAATATACTTTAAACAAATCAGAAAAGTCCTGAAACCGGGGGAAAAGAAAGGGAAAGAAAGAAAAAAGAAAAAGAAAATAAAAGTAAAAGATAAAAACAAACAAAAAGAGAACAAAACAAAAAAATAGAATATGATCAAATCTGATCAGGCTGGTGCATAGATCAGTGCCACACAGTAGATTTTTGATGTATTTTGGTCTGTTAGAATAAAGTGCCTCCCAAAATTTTAAAGAAAAAAAACATATATGTACAAAAATAAGGGTTAATATGATGAAAGGTTGGAATATGACCATGAAGATGAAAATTATAAAAGATTTTATAAAAGGAACTGATAAGATAAGAACTTGTTTGAAAAAAGAAAGAAGATTTATTAAAAAAAAAAAAAAAAAAAGGTGTGATCCGGCAAGAGACTAGAACAAAGCCATACACTAGAGATTTAGGGTATATTTTGATCTGTTAGAGGAAAAGGTATCTTCAAATTTTAAGGAGAGAACAATTTATACATATATGCCAAAAATAAGGGTAACTACTCTGAAGGGATAGAATATGATTCTAAAAATGAAAAATAAAAAAGTTTTTTTAAAAAGGGATTGATAATTGTTGGTCGAAAAAGGGAGGGTGCCTTGGTGGCTCAGTTGGTTAAGCGAATTCCTTCAGCTCAGGCCATGATCCTGGAGTCCCAGGACCTAGTCCCACGTCGGGCTCCCTACTGAGCCAGGGAGTCTGCTTCTCCCTCTGACCCTCCCCCTCTCATGCTCTCTCTATCTCATTCTCTCTCTCAAATAAATAAAATATTTAAAAAAAAAAGAAAAGATAAAGGGAAAAAGAAAAATTCAAAAAAAAAAGACAGTTAAAAAAATGAACTTTGAAAGATAAAGAATCATGGTAAAAAAGCCATGAATTCTATGGGCAGTATTCCCCTAGCGCTGGAGTTCTGCCATTCTCACTGATCGGTAAACTTGGTCTTGGCTGGCTGTTCTTCCTGATCTTCTGGGTGGGGGCCTGTTGCCGTGGTTCCCAAATGTCAGCGGGAGGCGGAATTTGCCCGCCCTTGCCGGTCCGGGCTATGTAATCTGCTCAGGTTTGCTCTCAGGAGCTTTTGTTCCCTCCAAGCTTTCAGTACAGCTTTGGTGGACGAGAGTGAACATGGGGGCCTCCTAATCTCCACCCCAGAGGAGCCAAGAACTTGGGGCCCCACTCCTCAGTGCACCCCCAAAGAAAAACAGTCAGTCACTCCCATCTCCCCGGTCTCCAGCTACACTACGTGCTCACCCGGCGGGTGACCGAGCGTTTCTATCTCTTGAATGTGACCCCGTGTGGAGTCTCCAAACCCAGCAAATCCCTGTGGTGTGCTCCTGCACCGCTCCTCCCAGGCGAGGAAAGGGAATCTCCCCGGATCTGCCGCTTGTTGGGTCCCTGCTGGAGGAGCAGTGGCCCGACTGTGTCACCCATCACAGTTTCTTGCAACCCCGAGCTGAGAGCCTGCGCCTCGGCTCCGTCTCTGCAGCCGGCTTCCCCGCTCTGATACCTGGGAGCTCTGCTGCACTCAGGCATCCCCGGTTTTTCTGTGACCCCGAGGGTCCTGAGACCACACTGTCCCACGAGACTTCCACCCCCCGCTTAGCCACTGGAGCGACATCCCTCAGCGGAGCCGACTTCTAAGAGTTCCGATTTTGTGCTCCGCGTCTCTATCACTTGCCAGAAGCGGCCCAACCTCCCGAATATCGCCTCGGATTCACTTCTCCGCACGTCCCACCTTCCAGTAAGTGGTCGCTTTTCTGTTCAGAGAGTTATTGCTATTCTTATCTTTGATCTCCTGTTGAGTTCGTAGGTGTTCAGAATGGTTTGATCCCTATCCAGCTGAATTCCTGGAACCAGACAAAATTCAGGTCCCCTACTCCTCCACCATCTTGCCAATTAATTTTTAATATATAGGTTTGTCATCTTTCTACTTGAACATGAAAAATCTAAAAGTTTGACCTTGCATGATAGTAGGATGATTTTAATTGTACTAGGATTTGAGTTTCAGAAATATTTGGGCTTCAAATACCCTGGAACCAACATAAAGTGCTACTTTATTTTGTATTCCATTATATTTTTTTATTTGTTTAATATTTAAATCTAAGTATTACTATTTATAACTTCTAGATATAGTAAAGTCTCAGTGTTTTCTAAATTCAGTGATCCTTTGAAAAACAGCTAAGCTGAAATTGATTTAGCACATTCTTACTTCATAGAGAGGCCAAATTAATAATGAAGAAAACTTTTGTAGGAATAATTAAGAATGTAAGAAATATACCCTCGAGCTACATGAGCACTTCAAAAGCACATAGTACATGGAACCATAGAAAGCCCAATTATAATTTATTCTGATATAGTCATTAAAATAAAGTCCCCTAGAGGTTTTCATGAAGTAACACTTATTGTTCATACTCTAAATATGAAAGCAGCTTTTATTTTAAAATAATCATGATTTTAGCTTTTTTACTAATTTAAAATGATATACTATTTTTTATTAGTGATTTAACTTTCCATTTATTGAATATTTTTCTACATTCCAGTTCACCTTTGAGCTATACAATGCCATGCCATCTTGTAAGGTTACTTAGTATTTACCAAATTACAAACACACGCACACTTTTAAAAATATTTGATTAGTGTCTGTCTGTTCCTCTAGAACCTAACCTCCATGAGGGCAGGGATCATATTTATTTTACTGTTAATGTATCCCCAATCTAAGAAAAACTCACATGTATTAAAAATGAGCTTTAAAAATATTTGATGAATTAGTGTTTAATGAATGAAATAAGTAACACGACTGAGACTGCTTTCCATCAAATATGTTCCTTTTTAATGCAAAAGGGATCGGGTTAAGAATAAGAAGTTAGCAAAAGAGACTTGGAAAAGGTAGTCCAAATATAGGCGGTTAGCCATAAATGTCCTGTTACAGAACAAAGTGAAGAAAATATTTTAAAAAGAAAAGAGTAGTTAGTTGGAGATTAAGTGGGATGACAAGAAGTTATTTGAATAAAAGCTTTGGCAACAAAAAAGGTCATAGATAACATTGATATGAGTGGATTTTTGGAAAGGTAGAAAGCCTGATAGAGATGGATTCAAGAGCAAATGGGAAACGAGGTAGTAGAAGCAATGAGAAAACTCTCTAGTGGGCTGGTCAAGGTGACTAGGCTTTCTGTGTTTTCTAATTTATGTTATGGAAGATGTTAGGCCCCTACTTTCCCTCTCATAGGGACTCTGAGATCGGGATTCTATCCTTCTTGATGATTATATTTCAAAGGGGTGGACCTAGGAGCCCTTAGAAAGACATTCCTAGGTTGCAAAAGTGGCAAGAAGCTGAGAGATTTATGTCTCAAAGGGGCAGAGAAAGAATTTAAAATTGTGAATTTCTAAAGTAAATGCTCTATGAAAAGAGAGGTTAGGGGTCTATCTTCTGAAAGAAACCTGTCCAAAGTATAGTCAGGTTGAGGGAAACATTAAGACTTCCTTGGTCACATCTGAGGTATCTGAGATAGAGATGGAGGCATGTCCATGGGATAAGTGATGCATAGTGAAAAGTATCAGGATCAATGGGTTAAAGGATATAACAAAAATGAATAATAGTAAATTCATGTCACTGCCTAAAATTAGCAGGAAAAATAGGAGCTGGTAGTTAGTAAGCAGAATACTTATAAGTGAGGGTTTTAAAAAAATAATATAAAGTTATAAGTAGTAAAATATTCTAGGCTATAAATAGAAGTGAGAAGCTGAGGTGAGAGACAGAAGTTATTTGAAGATGAGATTCAGATATCACTGAAGTTGGATGTTTTGTTAACATGGTCGCTTAAGTAACCAAGAGTAAAGATAGGGTCATTCACTGAGAGATGTAAAGGGAGCCTGGTGTTAAGATCTTAACAATTTCAGTGTTTCAGAATGACTGGGAAATTTATAAATGGTTGTAACAAAGAAGTTCTATGATCTGATGACCAACAAGAAAAGCAGTTTTGTTTTTGGTTTTGGTTTTTGTTTTTTTCTCTGAAAGAGAGTAAGAAGCAATTCTATGGAAGTGGAAAGGAGGAATAAGCCACCTCTAGGGCTTGTACACAAAGTAGGAGTAAGAAAACAGCCACCACTTGAGAGGGGTACAGAGGAGTGATGGCTGTTTGTTTTTGTTTGTTTGATGTTTATTTTTTTCTTTAACTCATGTTTCACTTGGATCAAGAGAGGTGGAAGGAATGTTCTGAGAAGTTTATGAAGATATGGAAGGTATGGAGTTTCACATGAAAGTATTTGTGGGATTTGGAAGGGATGGGAGATTAGGTTAGATTGTGGAATATACAGGGCCATTTGGATAAATATCCCAATGATGATGGGTCATCTGAAAGTTTTTGACTTAGGGTGAAGAGCTGAATAAATAAGATTGCAATAAATGGTGGAATGAGTACTATTGTTCTCTTAGGGTAACAGAAGTAATCACAGTAATCATTGCTTCCTTCTAGGAATTAATCTCTGGGGCAGAGTAAATCGTGAGCCAGATGGTGTCATGGCAGAGGGAAATGGCTTGCCAGGAACAGGAGAGAGGGCTCTGTAGGCCTCCCTTAAATCTCTCTGTTGGCAAGGTCATGCACAGGGAAAGGAGCTTTACCAGAGCCTCTTGATTATTGTTGTGATGGTGATTGCTCCCATTAAAATGAAAACTTTGTGCATTACAATTAAATGATTCATGATGTTATTACAGTAGCATTAAAAACACATAAATGCTTAGTCCTTCACTTACTATTTAACTAGAAAGATTAACCATTTGTGAATAATTACCACTGGGTAAAACACTACTCTTGACATTTACCATGGATCAGTTTAAATTGTATTTTGGAATACTCATTTATTTTCCCACTTGAAGGCAAAAGAAGAGAAACTGATTTAATAAAAACATCTCCTTTGTAATATTTACCTGTAATCCTATACTCGTGAATTTTTATGAACTGTCATAGAAGGCAATGTGCTAACACAGAGAAGAAAGCTCTGCAGGGCAATTGGCTTTTTTTTTTTTTTTTCACAGACTCTCCCTCACACCTGTTCTCCACCCCCCCCCAAACCCTGTCAGCCCCCAACCATGGCAGTTTCAACCCACTGTGGCACCTCCTATAAAGAAATGGATTCTATGAAATTATTCCTCATTATACAGGCTTACTATTTGGTCAATACTGACAGATTCCTATAGTTAACATGGCACTGTGTCAAAATGACATTTCCTCATAACTTGTATTAATGTCTTAAGATCTGGACTCCTGAAGTACAGACTTCTTAATCAATTTTAGGGACGATGGACATTTCTCTAAAAATAATGCTAACTGTGAGCTTGTGTTTGATTTAAATGTACAGAAAGGATTGAAATTTCAAAACAATCTAATGAATCATATGTATATTTTTTATAAACATATATTTATATTTACAATGTATTTATTGTATAAGAGGATTCTATACATCAGGGAAGTGTCATGAAGTACAATACATCAGGCTTTTATTTGTTTATATTATGATTGTGAATTTTTACTTACATGAAAAGGGAAAACAAAATCCATTGTGTGTGTGTTTTTATACCCCCACACATATGTATATACACATACACACACACCTGAAGACTTGACCCTCAAAGTATCTTTCAAAAAAATATGAATGAGCTGAAAGATGGACTAACATCCTTAGTGGCACATAAAAAGCAGACAAGTAGTTTAGGAAATCAAATCCTGTTTTAAGCTTGGCACATTAAGGGAAAAAGGGGTTTGAAAATGTCATAAAGTTGGGGTGCCTGGGTGGCTCAGTCATTAAGCATCTGCCTTTGCCTCAGGTCATGGTCCCAGGATCCTGGGATTGAGCTCCACATCGGACTCCTTGCTCAGTGGGAAGCCTGCTTCACCCTCTCCCACTCCCTCTGCTTGTGTTCCCTTTCTCTCTGTGTCTCTCTCTGTCAAATAAATAAAAAATCTTTAAAAAAAGTCATAAAGCCACAGATAATGCTTGCATAAGCCAAGAAGTTTCCAAACTAACCAGATTGGAAAGGTTAAAAGCCATGTTAGCTGCTGATGTGTGGCTACCTTATATACAGACCTCTAACAACTCTGTATGCATATATACATACATATATATATATACACACACACATATTTATACAAATATACACACACACATATATATATACACACAAGGATTTTTTTTCAATCATTCAATAGTGAATGACAGCACAGTGCCAGGCACAATTCTAAGCATTTGACATACATCAGTAAACAAAACAAACTGAAATCCATGCCCTCAGGGAGCTTCTATTTTAGTCGGTGAGACATTAAACAATAAATATAGTAACAGGGCTAGGGGGAATTGAAAGTACTGGCTCAGGATGAAGAACAGTGGTTACAATTATAAATAAGATTTTCAGGAAGACCTCACTGAGAAATTATTGGGTGTTGGAGGCAGTAAAAGTAAAAAATCTACAACCCTGGATTGTCAGAGTTGAAGGTTGAGTTCTTAATTTCTTTTAAATCTCCTCAATGCCTTAAATATAAAAAGTGATCAAGAAATTGTTTTACATTAGGGCACCTGGGTAGCTCAGTTGGTTAAGCAACTGCCTTCAGCTCAGGTCATGATCTTGGAGTCCCGGGATCAAGTCCCACATCGGGCTCCCTGCTCAGCAAGGAGTCTGCTTCTCCCTCTGACCCTCTTCCCTCTCGTGCTCTCTATCTCTCATTCTCTCTCTCTCAAATAAATAAATAAAATCTAAAAAAAAAGAAATTGTTTTAAATTATATATATATTATATATTTAAAAACATGTATGTATTTATATATTTATATGTATATACTCAGAAAGAAACATGGGAGATGATATAAAAGATACAAAGAAGAAGAGACTTCAATAACCTTCATCACATGGTATTAAACACCCTTCAAGATGCTTTATCAGTACTTATTTCTCCCAATGACACCACGAAACACCATAAAATAGATAGTACTATTCCTCTTTTACAAATGAGTTTCAGGGATGTGGATAAGCAACTTATCCACTATCACATAGCTGTTACATGTTCTACCTGACAAGACATACGCTTTTCTAATGCATTCTATCATTTTCTTACAAGCAACATTCCCTAGCCATCTCACAAAGATGAGACCCAAAATAAATTTTCACAAGAAACAAACTTTAAATGTAGGAGAAAAAAGAATGTGATGTGGGAAGAGAAACTGCAAAATCCTATGAGATTTCATATGAAGACGAGACGATTTCTGATTTTACGGGGTGCTGATTCATGAGTCAGGAAGGAAAGAAAAGAATTCAAGAGAATTCAAGAGATTTGAATAGAAAGCCAGGCCATTTGAAGCTGAGCAAGTTGAGTTACGGAGCTGAGCTACACTTTGTGGTTTCTTTGCTTCCTTTTGTTTTCATAATGAAAGGGAGGATAAAGTAACATGCAGGCACAGAAGGATCCAGGCACATCAGACTGAAGTGTCAAATGAGAGAATGATTGCTGAAGCCCTGTTCTAGATGCAGTAGAGCACATCCTTGCAGTGGATGTCCTTTGCACATGCAAACAGTCATTGTTTTTACATTTCAATACCTCTGCTGTCCCAATGAGTTTTACAATTGATATTATAAGAAAGCACCATTATCAAACTCTAATGACAGCATTTTTCCTTTCTTAATAATATGTAAAGTAATTGTGATTCATTCAAGGAATGGGTCTTCAATTGGACAGAATATAGTAGGTATGAAAGATTTATATATTTTGTGATTTCCAGATTCATACTTTTTAACTTAAAAAAAAAATGTTTGTCTCTTCCTCACCCCCACTTTCCCTCACCCACACTACAACACAACTCACATTTTCATGTTCTTAAAAATCCTTGTGTTTCAAACCATCACGTAAATATTAGTGAGTGCAAGGGCTATACTCCTGACTCTTCTTCTCCCTTAGGCTATGCTATATCTCTGGGTTGTCTCCCATTCCCACGTTTTCATCTCTAACAACTCCCTTTCCTACATCTTCAATCTCCACACCTTGGAAATTATGGACTCATATTCCCCACCACCTTTTGAACATACCCCGCTCATATATGTCTAAAAGAAGTGTATTGTCTCAAGCTAGTCTCCCTCTTAAAAAATAACTACAAAACACCTCTACCTTGGTATTCTTGATCATGGTTAAAGAAGTTAAAATCAGCATGTCCATCCAAGTGAGAAATCTGAGTTTTAGTACAAATACTTCACTCCATACACTTGCTCATCAGGCACACAATAATTAGTCTCTAAGTCCTATTGATTCTACTCATTAAATGTCGTTCAGGTCATCTACTTATTTTCTTTCAAGAATTATTTTTATTTCAATAATTGAAATAAAAGAACCATTCATACTTATGCAACATTTCAGCAATACTGAAATGTCTAAGGGAACCTTGATAGACTTATTCTTCTCTCGTGATTGCTAATTATTATTGATAATTTACTATGCATCATTCTGTAATTATCCTTTGCTTACACAAACATATGAACATATATAAATGTGCCTACTTCTTTTTATTACCATTGTCACCAGTTAAGCTCTAATATTTTTCCTTTAAACTGTTGAATAGTTTCATCATTCTCTTCTTAAAAACTTTAAATGGTTCTCCATCCACCTACTATACAATAAAACTGAACCTATCAGAATACAGAAATCTCATGACTAAAAACTGATTTCCTTATCCTCAGATGCCCTTTTGAGGGTATTTTTGAAAGCCTGTTTCCTGGACTTTGGGTCAGAAAGCAGATTTAAATGTTGACTTGTGTATTTAACATATTTGAATTTCCAACTTTTAAAGAAATGGAACACAATGGGAAAATTTTAGCACATAAAAGTTTTTGCATATGTAACAATAAACTGTATGTGTTCTCTCTCATTAGCATAGATGTCATCAATGAAAATAATCTGTGGTGAGAGTTGCTAAAATAGATTTTTTAATGTTTTCATCTAGATCAATTTAATACACTATGATTTAAGTCAAATTTCTTCTCTTATCCTAGTAAATTTGACTAATTATATTAGACTTTGTTGTCTTCAATTTCGTTATTTCTAAAAAGGCTAACAAAACTAATTATAGCATTTTCAGATTTACACTTCTTATTCGGAAGAGATGTGCATTTGCTCTTTTGAACTCAGAAAAGGTGACAGATCATGTTTCACTCATCTATTTTTCACATTAAGGTTGACATTTTATACAGATGATGGCTGTCAAAATAAGATGATTGCTATATGAGTCAACTTGAATGGTGTACTCTCCAAAATAGAATGCATTTTTTTCTAATGTATTGTTAGTGTGCATTTAAGAGCTTCCAGTATATTATTATAGTTTTTAACAAACATTAAAAAAGGATGAAAGGAGGAAGAAAATATTTTTAGATTTGGTTGAAAAATATGAAATTGCTATTGTTACATGGTCAGCAATTTTTTGAGTGATTTTCAAATACAAATATTAAAATGATGAATATATGTATACTTTGTTGACTATATTCCTATTCCATATAGTTCTTTCTTATTTCAAAAATAATTGTTAGTATATTAGAATGGTTCTGTAATCATGTGTAATCTACAGCTGTTTTAAAGACAGGAAGATATTCAGAAAGTTTTCACTTATTCAGTTACTAAATATCACATTTAAAAAATATCTTTTAAAATTATTTGAAAACATATTGATTACTTTTAATGAACTTTAATTATTAAAATTGCTATTTTTCTCATCTTTTTTTTTCAAAGATTTTATTTATTTATTTGACAAAGATAGACACAGCAAGAGAGGGAACACAAGCAAGGGGAGTGGGAGAGGAAGAAGCAGGCTTCCCACAGAGCAGGGAGCCCGATATGGGGCTCAATCCCAGGACCCTGGGATCATGACCTGAGCCGAAGGCAGACGCTTAACGACTGAGCCACCCAGGCGCCCCTATAAAATCCGAGGAGATCTAGATTCCCAGGAGATACAACAAGGAAGCATTATCCAAAACTATAAATTTCATAGAAAGAACATTTTTCTTGGGGTGCATGAGTGGCTCAGTTAAGTATCTGCCTTTGGCTCAGGTCATGATCTCCAGGTCCTGGGATCCAGCCCTGGTCCTCAGGCTCCCTGCTCCATGAGGAGCCTGCTTCTCTCCCTCTGCATCTCTCCCACTGACCCTTTCTCCACCCCTCCTCCTTCCCCTTGCCCTCCACCTTGCTCGTTCCCCCCCCGATCATGCTCTCTTTCTCTCTCTCAAATAAATAAATAAAATCTTAAAAAAAAGAACATTTTTCCTTGAGTTCCTGTCTCTTGAAGAAACTGGCTTGAAAAAGAAATGTGAAGAACTAGTTTTCTTTCTCACTTGAGCCTGGAGCCTACCACAAACCTGCTCCCAGACTCCCATCCTGTTCTTCTGGCCAAAGTTTCCCCCAAGGGGATCTCTACACTACAAAGCTCAAAAGCAATAAGGAAGGATGAGAAATTCAAAAATATTTAGGAGTATACGGTTACTCCCTAGCCCCAGACAAGAATGCCATGGACTAAAGCACCACTGAGTATGTAATCCTTTTTCTCCCATAAGAAGTCCCAAACTACTTATTCTTAAAATAATCTACCAGGAGAGAGAAAATAAACACCAGGAAATCTGTAACTCTTGGCAAGTTATTTCATCTCCTTATGCCTCACTTTTCTCATCTGTAAAACGGAATAATAATTGTAACTACATCATAGGATTTATAAGCACGTATGTACAGTATTTATAACAGCCTTTGGAACATAGTAAGCATTATTAAGGATTAGCAATTATTATTACTATTACAAAGGGAATATTGATCTGCTTCTAACCTGCCTAGGCTGTAAGCCAAGAGCCCTGATGGAGGATTCAACCACTGATCATTTTATATTTGTATTGGAAGCAGCTCTGGATTTCCATGAACATCTTGACAGAAGTACATATTCTTCCACTTACAGATTTTATTTATATTTGAAAGATGTGGAGTATCTCCTTGGACAAAATTAGAAATTGCATCAAACCTGTTTCTATTTGCTCTCTCTCTTCTCTCTTTGTCTCTGTCTCTCTGTCTAACACACACACACACACACACACACACACACACACACACACACACACACACACACCGGGTTTCAGCCAGGAGAATTCCTAATAGTACAGGTCTATGGCTCATCTCTCATGTAAATCTTGCAAAAAGCTCACAAAAAAAAACCTTCAACACATTTATAGATGAATAATAATAAGAGAATAAAAAGACCTTGCATGAAATATATAAAAAGTTACTACAATAAAGAAGGAAAGAAATGATAGTTTAAAGAATATTTTTAGAAAAAAATGAAAGTTCCATAGAACTTTGAAAATTTCATTCAAATGTATTGCCAAGCATTAGAGGATAGTTCAAGGAATAAATTACCTCTCTAAAGTAATAGCAAAAAGTAGAGACAAGAGAATTTGTGAAATCTATGACAAGACAGTAAAAATTGATGCAACATGAGCTGGAAAAATCTACTAATGTTGGATAAGGAAAATAAATATATTATCCCAGAAATTATGAGAAATTGTAGGAAATGAATAATTTATTAGATGTTAAAAACTCAGAACAAAACAAAAATAATCAAAACTGAAAAGGGAAGTAAACTGAAGTGAAAATGTTCCATAAGATCCAAGAAAAGGTTATCCAAAAGCATAAAATTTGTACAAAGAGAAAGTCATGAAACACTATATTGAAAAATTACAGTATCTGGTAACAATTTATAAGATTAATTTATATAACTTCAACTATTTTATGCAAAATGATAATCTATAATGTTACATTATAATATTTGAATATTATATGTTAAGTACATAGTTTATTTATAAATCTAAATTTGGCTTTAAGACTTTTATGGACAATTTTAAGGGCTATTGCCTCAGCAGACAAGAGCTTATTCCAATTGATGGTAATAAAAAAAAAATCATCAAAGAACTTTAATCAGAATTAGAAATTATTATAAATAAAACATATTATGTGAAAATGTTAATTATAACAACATAATTCTGGTTCTTCCTAAAATAAAGGCATAAATAAGTTCAATATAATAAATATTTAGTAATTTAGAAATTATATTTTTCTTTACATTATGAATTGCCCAAACTCTGTCATGCCTAAAACAATATCTGCAAATAATCTTCCTAATGATTAAATTCAATGGTTTTGATATGCTGCCAACTTTGAAACTGGAACGGTGGGGTTCTTTTTTTTTTTGTCATAATTATATTTTCAAAGTAGGATGATACCACATTATTTAACATATGTGTTAACTTCTAAAAATGTAGATTTTTGGTGTCTGGGGCACAATTTTTATTCTTACCTAAGACTCCAAAATATTAAGGGAAGATTCTACAGGAATAAAATGAATATAGAAAAGTTAACACCGCAACATGTTCATATAAAGGTTCCATATTTTAGAGATAATGAAACACTTTCGTAAAAAGAAAAACAAATTTCCAATGATCTCAACTTTTAACAGGAACGATAGAAACAATGCATATTTTTTTCCTGCTTGAATTAATGTGAATCTCAGTAAATTCCTTCAGGTAAACAAAATGACCCAGGAGAAGGAGATAAAGGGTGGCCACATAGAAACTTGATAGACACAGGTACTTAGATCAATTCTAAAGGGAAAGATGCATATTTTATGGGTATGGCCACTTGCAGTTAGATCTGAGTGGAATCAAATAGAAATCAAACAAGGACTTAGTAATGTCATATTTTGAAATGAACCTGAAACATGGATTAAAAGAGATTCTAATAGTTCAAGAACCAAAAACCCTTAGATATGCAAGATCTTATGAACAAAAAGTAGAACCTCTTCAGATATAACCAATGGAAAGGATCTCCCAGAATGCACATATAAGAACCACGGATAAAAAAAGACTTGAGAGTCTCTGTCAGGAGTAGAACTAGAATCTAATCAAAGAATATTCCCTTTTTCTAAAAAGGGGAAGCTTGGGATATTCGCCTATGATTATTTCAGAATTTCTGTTAACGAGTAATTCCATTTGTGGCTTTCATTGTTGTGGCTTCCATTGTTGTCCTTTCCAAAGAGAAGTTGTTTGCTACAGTTACCATGTTCTGTTTTCAAAACAGTGTACTCTTTGTTTCTATTTCATTTGTATGCCTCAAAATAAATGGAATCTGCATCTGGTCCTGATGAAGAATAGTTCCTCAAAAGACTCTGGGTTTCAAGCCTGGGGCACCTGGGTGGTTCAGTTGGTTAAGTGTCTGACTCTTGATCTCAGCTCAATGATTTCAGGGTCCTGAGATCAAGCCCTGCATCAAGCTCTACACTGGGTGTGGAGCCAGCTTGATATTCTCTCTCTCTCTCTCTCTCTCCCTCTCCTTCTGCCCCTCCCCACTGTTCCCCTCTCTCTAAAAACAAACAAACAAACAAACAAAAGACTCTGGGTCTCAAACCTAAGGTCATGTGTGTCTAGAACACCTGTGGTATCTTTCTTGGAGAGGAGTGATTATATTTTGTATGTAGAAGGGATATAACTTGGTTTCTGTGTTCAAGGAATGTCCTTGTTAGATTGTATTATTGTCAGAGCCATTCACTCTCTACTCCAATACACTTCTATCCATTCCCTTTGCCATATGACTTCCTGCTACATGGCCTTAAGAGGAATTCTGTATTACCATGAGTTTTTTATATGCTCTCCTGTCCTCTGCCATGAGAATAGCAAAATCCAGGTAGTAGCCTTTCCTTCGACTTATGTCCCACAGTGAAAAAGTCATAAAGCCCTACTGAGCCAATCTAAGCCAATGGAGCCCAGCAGCTGACATCTTAGAGTTGCTTGTTGCTGTAGCAAAGATTGACTAATAAAATATATTTGAAAAGTAAATAAGTCAGAAAACACATTTGAACATACAAAAAAATGAATATGTTCTGTAAGCCCTTCCTAAAAAAATTAACTATTTAAAATCTTCAGTTGAACATTAAGTGAATTGAGAAATTAAAGCAAAATGATTTGTGACATGCAGTTCAATTTATTTAATAACAAGACTAAGAATAAAGCAGACTGTAATGTAAATGTAACCAATCCAGAAGATCCATAAGTAACATAATTAAAAATATTTAGGGGGGAAAGAAAAGTTATAAGGTTGTGAAATCACATTGATTATATCATTTAAAACTGATAACTAAGTTAAAAAATGAGAATATTCAAAGTCTTAAACAAGAGTAGAAAAAAAGGTAAAAAGAGTATTAGAAAAAAACAGCAGAGTCATCAAAACCAGGTGATATGCCACCTACGTACCCTTTCAATGAAGGACTCACCCTTACTGAAAGGCTGAGTGTTACTGATAGATAACCTTTAGCTGTTGGCTTCTTCAAGGGTTACCTCAACTGCAGAGGATCATGTAGCCCAAGTCACAGTGCCACAAACAAAGTAACTGAGAACTAGTAAAGTATAAATGACTGCCCATCTCAGTTCAACTCAGAACAACACTGTAGGACCACTGTAGCTCCAGAGCTCCCAGAATCATCAGACTAGCTGTGTGGGGGCTTACATTTCCACTTGACTTCTCCCTCTGCCCAATCCTGCTTCCTATTCTTCCTGTTTACAAATATATATCCTAAGTACACTTCTTTTTTTTTAAGATTTATTTATTTGAGAGAGAGTGCAGTGGGGGGAGGTGCTCAAGGGCAAGGGATAGAGGGAGAGAGGGAGGGAGAGAATCTCAAGTAGATTCTCCGCTGAGCATGGAACCTGACATGAGTTCGGTCCCATGACCCAGAGATCACAACCGAGTGGAAACCAAGAGTTGGACGCTTAACTGACTGAACCACTCAGGCACCCCATAAGTGCACTTCTTAATACATATCTTACAAACTAACTTTATCTCAGAATCTACTTCCTGGGAACCCAATCTACAACAGAAGGTAAAGGGGAAAGTAGGTGTCTTAGCTTAGGTTCCTCCAAAATCAGACTTTAAGACAGCTGTTTAAGTAAATAATTTATTTAGGAGGAACTCCTAATTACACAAAGATTCAGATGTAAAGCCAGATTCATAAAAATTAGTGATCTTATTCATTAACAAGCTCTATGAAAAAGTTTAAGAATAAAAGCAATCCACTACTACGCATGAATTAGGAAGAGGTTTAGGGAAGAGCTGCTTCACAGGACCTTCTTTTGCATTTTGTACACATGCTGTGTAAACTAGAGCAATAAAAGAGGTAACCTGTGAGACATGGGTTATATCACACAGTAGAAAGTCTTTAGTTTATGAACTCCTCCATTTAATAACCTAGGTTATTATACGGTGTATGGGACATTTCCCAGGGAGTCATAGCTCACAAAATCCACAGATTCTAGGGAAACCTGGGTGGCTCAGTCAGTTAGACAGCCAACTCTTGATTTCAGCTCAGGTCATGATCTCAGGGGCCTGGGATCGAGCTCCGTATTGGGGTCCGTGCTGAGTGGGAGTCTGCTAGAGATTCTTGCTCTCCCTCTCCCTTTGCCCCCCCACTCGTGCTCTTTCTCTTTCTCTCTCTCTCACTCACCTCTCTCTCAAAAATAAATAAATCTTGGGGTGCCTGGGTGGCTCAGTCATTAAGTGTCTGCCTTCGGCTCAGGTCATGATCCCAGTGTCCTGGGATCGAGCCCCACATCGGGCTCCTTGCTCCACAGGGAGCCTGCTTCCCCCTCTCCCACTCCCCCTGCTTGTGTTCCTGCTCTTGCTGTGTCCCTCTCTGTCAAATAAATAAAAAATTAAAATAAATAAATAAATAAATCTTAAATGATCCTCTGCCTTAAAAAAATCCACAGATTCTAAGTTTGTTCACCATAAGTAAACCTCAACCTGGGACACTCTGATTAAAGCATTTCATGCACAAGTACTGTTCTCCCAGCAAACAGTATTAATGTGCTTTGTAAGGACGGAAGGTCCAGTTATCATCACATGTACAAAAGTATAAGGCTTGCGCAGCTGCCTTTTTTCTTTCCCTAGACATCTGCCCTTCAAAGATGAGCTGCTTTAATCCCTCCCTCTCCAGAGGCAGGTAAAATCTAGGGAGGAGTAGGTGAAGAAGTAGGAAATTAAGAGGGAAGTAAATAAAGCCACTAAAATGCCTACTAATTAGAGGGGCACTCCTGTGGACAACAAGGAACTTATTCAACTAAGGACCCTGAAAAACTACATAAAACAAAACCCAGAATTGTTCCCATGAGGAGCAAAGAAGTTGAGATATTTTTCTACCAATTTTGTAGTAGAAATTGGCTGAAAGTCACTCTAGGAGATGTTAACAGGACACTTGGGCAAAGAATGCTCAAGTAAACCAGAGGATGTCCTCAGGTAGAGAATCATAGGTGTTTGGTGTTGGAACCTCAGTTCCAGGAATTGTTTACTGTTCCACTGTCACTGGGCTAACTTTCATGATTAGTTAAGGAGATATGGACAGGACAATGGTAACACCTGTTATGCAGGCCAAATGAGAGGAAATTGATGTATAGTAAATTTTGTTATTTTCATAGTAGACAGTCAATGTGAACTTTTTTAAATAAAAAAAGGCTAGCATATAATCAGCAAACAAAAATTAAATTTTCTTAAATACTGGGTAAACAATAGTATAAAGCAAAACAAAAAGACCATGATGTGACAAATATAAAGGGAAACTGAACCTCTTATTAGTATAAAAGAACTAAAAGGAAAAACATATCTGTTATAGCAATAAATGTAAAAGGATCATAAACTTAACTGTACACTATACATGGTGGACACACTCAAAACCAACTGATTGTCAGTTTAGACATAAAGGTATAGGTAGAATTTATAGAAAAAACACAAACAAAAAGAAAGCAGAGTTTCTGGTTTTAGTATCAGACATATATTTTAGGATGAGAAGAATTAAACAAGATAAAAAGACAACTTTATAACAATCAATCAGTAGTTCATTCCTCAAATGAAGATCCAACAATTATAAGTACCTCACACCTAACAAACACATTCTTTAAAAATGCACATGAAACATTCAGTTTATGCTAGGTCATAAAGCTGGTCTCAGTTTCAAAATAATTTGATCATTCAAAGTGTGTTCACTGAGCATAGTAGAATTAAGTTGGAAATCAATAACAAAAAGATAGAAATCACAACCTCTAGTAGTTAAGCAATACAATGCTGAATAATTCTTGAGTCCAGTGAGAAATCTAAATGGAAATTTCAAAATGCTTTGAATTTAACGATAACAAAATATTTATATCACAACTCAAAATGGTTATACCCAAACTAATCTATAGATTTAATAGATTCTGAATAAAAATCTCAGCAGATTTGTTGCTGTTGATATTGAATTGAACATGCTTATTCTTCAATTTCTTTGGACATTCGAAGGACAAACACTATTCAAGGCAATTTTGAAAAAGAAAATAAAGTGGATACAATACTAATACTCATTGTTGAGAATCCTTCTGGTTTGGAATAAAAAATCCAATGTCTTGGACCTCCCTTGGTAAGTTACTATGTTGGGCTCTTAATAAAATGTGAATAATTGAGGACTTTTATTTGAATACATAAAAAAAAGAAAAAGATTAACTATCGGGAAGCCAGAGGGAAAGGAGGAAGTTCAGAAAAAGAAGAAAATATAAAAGGCGGAGGGTCACAATCATGCATCTTGACCTTAAGGTTTTAGGAGGAAATGTGTAAAACTGGTGTTATGTTCCCAATACATAAAATTTTGGAGGAAAGTACTCTACTTATAAATATTGTCTGCTTTCATAAACTCTTGAAATGACCCTCAGGGTCAGACCTCACCACAGCAGTGACATCCAGGTTGTAATCTTTCAAACACATCTATGTTGCAAAGCATATATTCATAGTTGTGGGTTTGGGGCTCATGTACAGTATATGTGATTAAGAGCACCTCATATCCTTTCCAATGTGATTTTAAAACTGACTTTCATTGTTGTGTCTTTTCATATATTTCATTTCTTAGCTGTGTATCCAGAATGTTCTTTCTTCTTTCTTGATTCTCTTACTTTCTTCCTCCTCCTTCCCACAGTCAGTTTGTGTTATGATTGAGTTAACCAAATATGATAAATATCAAACACCTCTAATTACTTTATCATCAATCCATTCATAAAAATTAATTAATACATCTTTAGGGTTATAAGTAACCATTTAGTTAATTAACATCAGAGACAGTTGAGGGGCAATGTATGTATAATTTTGGCATTGACTATTTCCTCAAAAATTTTGCTTAAATAACAAGCAATAAAAAGGATCAGAAATCTAACTGTTCTTCAAATTATTTGAAAATGAAAAACAATGAGATCTTTAGCCTTTTTGTTGTTTTTGCTCCTTTTTAAAATCTCATGTTTAATCTACTGTTTTTCATGGAATGCATGGAAATAAAAATGAACACAAATATTTCCTAAATATTCCTAGAAATTTCTTCTGGCTAGAATCAGCACACAAAAATATTCAAGGTAATTTACATAGAAAAATGAAAACAGGGCCTGAGTAGGATGGTTGAAATATGATTGAAAAGAGGCAGAAAGACCATGAATAGATAGAGTCGGGATTTTCTAAGGTTGTACAGGTCCATTGGTGTTCAAATAAAATACACATAGGTACCTTAGGTTCTCACTAGGAATACTGATTCTTATGCCCCATCTTCAGGGATTCTGTTCCAGGAAATCTGGCGCATATCCCAAGGATCCACACTTACAACATGGCACTCCTAAGTGACTTGAACAACAAGCAACTCAAGAATTCCACTTTATAGATGGTGACATATACCTGAAATCACTGAGGCTGTGTGGTGTTCAGAGCATATGCAAAGAATTTAGTCATCCTCTAACATACAAGAAATGTTAGCAATATTAAAAGTTTTCCATATTTGAATTCAAATATTTAAAAGTAGAAAACTGAGTGTATGATGATGTCATGAAGATTGATAAATATGCTGTGGTTTCTCTACAGGGGGCAGGATCAATGCCCCAATGGTTTGGATGTTAGTGATGAAACTGCACAGTCATGGAGAAGACACGAAATGATTTAGTACTGACAAGAATGAAGTTTTCTGAGGAGAGCAGGGCAGGCTTCCAAGCTGGTTTGAAAATGGTTTGAAAGACAGGGAGTAGCTGGTGGCTTGGAGGGTTACTATGGTAAGTAAGTGGGCATGGAATGAGGGTTCCTACTTCCTGGCTGGAGCTTACCTGCTTCGAAGTTCCTGCTGGGGCCAAAGGAAGAAATGCATGGGTTTTGCTCTTACATGTCACGTTGGGCGAGATTGGAAGAGGGAGGGGTGGGGCTTGAAAGCTGTCAGCAGTCCAAACATCAAAAGTAGAATCAAACTTTTTATTAAAACACCTGAAAATATAAAGGCATTAAGACTTAGTTGAAAGTTCTGAGATATGATTTTACCTGTCTGGGATCAGTAGGAATATCTGTATTTCTATCTACCTGTATTTTTAAATAAATACAGGGCTCAGTAATTAGCTAGCCATCACTGAAGTCTATAGTATTATATCAAATGTTTTGCAAACCATAAATGTTTATTTGTAACATGAAAGCATTATTTGGAAAGCATTGTTTTATTCCAAAACTATTTTAATTATATTTTAAGTTCTGTCAGTTTAATCAAATAAATTTAAAATAAAAATTCCACAGGAAAAAGTCCATGGATTTACTAAATCACACAACAAAATAGTCTAACACTTATAACCAATGAATATATATAATCTTGTAGTTCTTTCTATTAAAAAAAAATCAAAAGCAGTCTCTGTAGTGGGGTTATTATAGTATGAAAATACTCTGCTGTAGACAAATTCCTTCAGAAAGTGGATTCCACAGCAAGACTTTAGAAATCGACTAAACAATAAGAAAACAAATAATGACTTCCACTCACATTTATTTTTGTGTTTTGAAGGTTTTAGGGTACCATCCAAAAAAATGGGAGAAACTGTTGGCATATAAACATCCAGCCTAGTACTAATGTTTAGCAAAACCAAAGATAACCAAAGATAACCCTCAGATAAATACACAGAAATTGCTCTTAAAAATACTTTCTGAAGATTATAATTCTCTATATGGGAAAAATCAAAGTGATTTCTTTTAAAGAATAAAGTAACTTAAAACTGGCACCGAAAAAAAGCCTTACCACCTACCTATGAAAACAAGTTTTAACTGCAGGTGAGTAAGTAAACAAGCCTTAAAAAGCTTTCAGAGGAATAAAACAACAAGGAATAGAAATGGAAAAAAATGTCTCCTGGGGAACAAAAAAGCCAATCATTTCTATAACTCTGCAGGGATGGCTTATGACTGTGTCTGTGAATACAGCATCCAGGGAAATGTTAGGTTTTCTCATTTCATTTCATCAAGTAAGGGGAATGCTTGGATGACTGCTTCCACCAATGTCTGGGAGGGGGTTCTTTCTTTTCTTTCTCTCTTTCTTTCTTTCTTTCTTTCTTTCTTTCTTTCTTTCTTTCTTTCTTTCTTTCTTTCTTTCTTTCTTTCTTTCTTCTTCTTCTTCTTCTTCCTTCCTTCCTTCCTTCCTTCCTTCCTTCCTTCCTTCCTTCCTTCCTTCCTTCCTTCCTTTCTTTCTTTCTTTCTTTCTTTCTTTCTTTCTTTCTTTCTTTCTTTCTTTCTTCTTTTCTTTCTCTCTCTCTCTCTCTCTCTCTCTCTCTTTCTTTCTTTCTTTCTTCTTCCTTCCTTCCTTCCTTCCTTCCTTCCTTCCTTTCTTTCTTTCTTTCTTTCTTTCTTTCTTCCTTTCTTTCTTTCTTTCTTTCTTTCTTTCTTTCTTTTCTTTTCTTTTCTTTCTTTCTTTCTTTCTTTCTTTCTTTCTTTCTTTCTTTCTTTCTTTCTTTCTTTCTTAGTGACTATGGGATATTCCCTTTTTTAAAAAAATGAAAATCCTGGGTGTCAATGTTATTTTACAAAATTTTTAGTGGTACTCCAAACCACCAAATAGGCAATAAAGTATCAATATTTGAGTCCCATTTTGGTAAGAATAAATTTATCTGCTGAGCTATAGAAAGACCATTTATCTTCTGAGTTATTAAAAAGTTCTATTTCAGCCTGATGTGAGAAGAATAAATTCAATGAGCCAATAAATTAGAGGTTTAAACAAACTGAAGTAGAATAACAAAATCACTATATGATATCACAGAAAAATTACGGGCTTTGAAGTCACAGAGAGCTGAGTTCAAAAAACTTAACCACTATAAGACCTTGTAAAAGATATTCAATATGTCTGGATCTTCAGCTTCCTCATATACAAAATTTGCAAAATGTCATGGTTGACATTTTGATATACGTGAACTACAGGGTCCAGGAACAGTATCAGCCATGTAGTATGTTCTCAAACATTAGTATATATTACATAATAATTATAGAACGTATAATTAGTAAAATGTCAGCAATTCCTGAAGTAAGCCCTGGCTGAATTCTTGTTCCTTGAAGTTTGTGAGAAAAAGAAAAGCTTTGGGACACTTGAGTGGCTCAGTCAGTTAAGCATCTGCCTTGGGCTCAGGCCATGATCCCAGGGTCCTGGGCTGGAGTCCCGTATCTGGCTCCTTGCTCAGTGGAGAGTCTGCTTCTCTCTCTCCTGCTCCCCCTGCTTATGCTCTCTGTCTTTCTCTCTGACAAATAAATATATAAAATCTTTAAAAGGAAAAAGAAAAGTTTTATTTTTATGTCAAAATAAGACTGAATAGCAGTATATAGGGACAGAACACTCAGGGGAACATACCAAGGAATGTCATCGTAGAGATATTAATGCACAATCTGCACCATTGTGCATGGAAGTCACCTTTGCTAATGTCCCTTTGGAAATTCAAAATGATTGTTAACTATCAGAAGATCTAAGAAATCTTGTTATAAGAATTTATCTGGAGTTACATTAAAATCCTTTGACGAATCTTGAAAAAAATATAATTTATTTGGAAAAAAAAACAACATGGCTTCCCACACATTTGACCTTATAATGTGTGTGTGTTTGTGTGTGTGTGTGTATTATGCACAACTGTTTCTTACAGAACTGATTTTCCTTAAACCAACTTTTAGAAAATATTTATTCACATAATTATCAGGTACACTGAAGAGGTTAAGTTATATTAATCTTTTTTTAAGATTTTATTTATCCATTTGACAGAGAGAGAGAGTGAGCACAAGCAGGGGCAGTGTCAGGCAGAGGGAGAGGGAGAAGCAGGCTCCCTCAATGCAGGACTCCATCCCAGGACCCTGGGATCATGACCAGAACCGAAGGCAGACCCTTAAACGACTGAGCCACCCAGGCGGCCCTATATGGGTCTTTATGTATAAATGGACTGTGGATACCTTATTCAGCTTGGGGTACTATAACAAAAATATCATAAACTGGGTGGTTTAAACAACAGAAATTTATTTCTTATCGTCCTGGAAGCTGAAAGTCTGAGATCAGGATGCTAGCATAATAGGGTCCTGGTGAGGGGCCTCCTTTGGTTTGCAGATGGCCCCCTCCCTGCTGTATCTTCATATGGTGGAGAGAGAAAGTTAGCTCTCTGGTCTCTTCTTACATAGTGAGTAATCCCATTGTGAGGATTCTACCCTCATGACCTCATCTAAATCTAGTTACCTCTCAGAGCCCACTGACCCAACCAAGTACCATCAACTGGGGGTTAGAGTTTCAACATATGAATTGTGGGAGATATAAACATTCAGTCCATAGTGACAAGGTGTCAAAGAATTGAATGCTATACATACATGTCTAAGTGCCTCAGTTTGTTCATGTGTAAATGAAAATAACATTTCTTAAAAGACATTTATTTATTTGAGAAAGACAGAGAGCACAGTGGGGCAGAGGGAGAGAGAGTCTTAAACAGACTCCCCACTGATGCCAGGGCCTTGATCTCAAGACCCTAAGATCATGAGTTAAGCCAAACCAAATCAGCTGCTTAACCAACTGCACCACCCAGGTGCCCCTGAAAATAACATTTTTTAATGGCCACTGTAAAATTTGAAGATATGATTCATAAAACATCTCCGTGACCATAGAAAAGTAAGCACTTAAAAAATAATAGTGAATAATAATGATAATTATTTTGATAGTGGTATAATTAAAAACTTCATTATTCTTTCTTTTAAGTTATTTTGGTGTGTTCCTTTCAAAGACTTATTTTTAAAGTCTTATGTTAACTTCTTTGGCTCTATTCACAGAATGATATGACTAGTCTTTCTCCAATAGATTACCTTAGATTATAAATATCCTTTATTTCCCATTCTAAAACATACATTCTTCTTTTTCCTTATTGTCATCAGCTACTGTTCACTTCTCTACTTTCTTTCACAGCCAAAATCCCTAGAAGAGCTGTCTGTTCTGTCTCACCTTCAATTTGCTCCTGACCCTAATGCTTTTTAGTTTCGGCCCATCCCATTCCACTAGAAAGTGCGTGCGTGCATGTGTGTGTGTGTGTGTATGTGTGTTGTATAAACATTACCAATGAGCTAAATTTTCTGAAGCAAAGTAATTTATCCACTCTCTTTTTACCTACCATCTCAGAGACTTTGATCCAATTGACAACTTCTTTGTTTCTGGGAATAGTTTCTTTAATTAGCTTACAGTTCTCTTTCATAATTTTTTCCCTACTGTTTCCTTTAATGGTCACTTCTCCTTTGCTCAACATCTAAGTGATGGATTACCTCAGGACTCAATCCTGGACCCTTTTCTCATTCTACTTTCTCTTCTGTATGATCTTATTCAAGTTCATGATTTTAAAACCCATCTCTCTGCTATTGGCTTATTGATATGCTTTTATAACCTAAACTCTCATCTAACATTCAAACTTATACTTCCAACTGCTTGTTTGATGGCTTCCTTTGAAAACCTACAAGGCATTCCAAAACTCATGGGGCCAAGATGGAACTTTTTGAATCTACCATATTATCACTATCAATATTTTCAAGACATACAGCCTTTCCAAATCTACCAACCAATTATCAGCATCCACCCATGCTACTGTTTAACTTGAAACTGGGTCTTTCTTCCGTTAACTACCTCACTCCCAATCACCTCTCCCCAATGTTTTCCATCAGAAAGTTCTATAATTTCTACCTCTTAAACATATTTGCCATATACCTATATTTTTCTTTATTATCCACTGCCTTTATGTCATTTGGAGTTTCTTTATATGTCCAAAGACAACCAAAATTTCCATGGATATAACCCTAATTAAATATAATTGGTGTTCTTTAAAGTGTTAAGTAATTTATTTATATATTTAGAAAATATTATTCTTGGAAGTAATCTATTGGTTTGAGCAGACTACCACCAGGATTCTAACTCATCCTGAATGTTCAGATTCTTTTGGCCTGTAATTCATTCTAATAAACCTTTTGCATAAGATGACTATGGTTAATTTTGTTTTTTATTTTGCTTCTCTTTTGTTGTGTTGCTGTTGTTATTAACTTTTTGTTCATGTTTCTGCATACTTCTGGTGGTTTTCAGCTGGCAATTACATAGTACACAAACAGATGCTAAGGTTGAAAGAAATTCCTATTTTATTTAAATTAAGATACAGGGATATATTTAATGTGAAATTGAAGCCAAGAGCTGGAGGGAATTTAATATATCATAGCAGTACTTCTCTTATTCCTATGCTCCCTAATTTTGGGGAGGAATATGTGTCACAGATTTATCACTAATATTGTTTATATGAGGTAGTCTTCTGTATTATGCAAGACGTTCAACATATTCTGTGCCATAGGATTTTTTTATTAAGAATTACGTCCCTTTTCAAGAATCACTCAACTGAATCTCTGTGTCTTGTATGCTCTTTTTTTTTTTAAGATTTTATTTATTTGAGAGAGAGAGAATGAGAGATAGAGAGCATGAGAGGGAAGAGCGTCAGAGGGAGAAGCAGACTCCCCGCTGAGCTGGGAGCCCGATGTGGGACTCGATTCCGGGACTCCAGGATCATGACCTGAGCCGAAGGCAGTCGCTTAACCAACTGAGCCACCCAGGCGCCCTAATTTTTGTGTCTTGTATGCTCTTAAACTCAGGGTCTATAAGACCATTTTTAGGGTAAGAAAGCAGTCACAGACAGAAATCTGAAGCTAGGCTGTCACTGGAAACAAACTGCATGTTCACTTTTTAAAAAAAAATCATTTTATTTTAATTCAATTAATTAACATATAGTGTATTATTAGTTTCAGAGGTAGAGCTCAATGACTCATCAGTTGCATACAACACCCAGTGTTCATTACATCAAGTGCCCTCCTTAATGCCCATCACCCCATCCCCCCACCACCTCCCATCCAGCAACCCTCAGTTTGTTTCCTGGAGTTAAGAATCTCTTATGGCTTGTCTCCCTCTCTGATTTTATTTTATTTTATTTTTCCCTCCCTTCCCCTATGATCCTCTGTTTTGTTTCTTCAATTCCACATATGATTGAGATCATATGTGCATGTTCACTTCTTGAGGAGTAAACTCATGGATGCAGGCGTGCAGGTGGTATTTCCAAAACCAATGGTTACCATAGTAACTAAATTTATAGTGTGTGTGTGTGTGTGTGTGTGTGTGTGTGTGTGTGTATGTGTGTTTCAAAAACTACTTCTTGAAAGCTACATTAAAACTTTTAGGTCTGATACAAGCAGTAGATATTTAAGGTTAATCAGTTTAAAATCTGAAATATTCTCCAAAACCTGTGTGTGTTTATTGTAGTCCCTCAGAGCTTCACAATTACTCCACTGATTAGATATTAGAAGAAGTGAAATAAAAATCAATCTAATGGCAATGATTTAAAGCTAGTCATTAATTATACAAAGTTATATTTGGAATACTTAACTCAATGATCTGTATCCAAAAGAACAGGTATTACTTCCTCAATTTTCTATCACAATAGAATCCAGGATATTTTCAATAAAATGAGCAGAAATTTAGTCAAATTTTTATTTATTTTCTACATCCAAGAATATGAAGTATGGACTTAGCATCTAAGGGGACACCATACAGTATCCTGGTATGAATTCTTTTACCTTTGTGAATAAGTCACAATTTCTGTTCATTATAATCTGTGTTGTGTAAATCAGTCAGTTGTAGGCTTTCAAATGCCATTTGAAAGATTAAGCCTCTTGTTACCATTAAAACACTTGAATGAGGAATTAACAATATCTGAATACATTAATGATAATATAACCTTTATATTTCTGTTCCAATTGCTCAGCTCAAGGTTAAGGATTTGGCTGAGTGACATGTTTCTTTTATTGCAAATATTTTCAAGTTTAAATGAAATATATTTTAATCCAATAAAAATATCTCCCGAGAAATATTGCTTACATTAAAATAAAAAGATATGCTAATGAGAGAACCCAGTACTTTTGTATGCCAAGTGTTCTTCCATCTTCTGTTTACCAATATGTCTATATTCATGAAAAGCATCTTTGATATTGGCCATTCTGTACTTAGATCCAACTAAGTAGACTTAACTTGAAGCCCTTCAATGTAGCTCTTATCAAAAGCCCTGATTATTTTTAGAACAGGAATCATTCCAGCTCAGGATGGTTTTAGGACTACAGATTTTGGTTCCTGATATTAATGAGGCAGATCATTAATTGGTGGAAGCTTCCTTCCAGATGGTAGGTGATAATAGTGCATTTAGGGAGATGTGCTAAGTTAGGAGAAAGGTTTGCTTGACTCTTGGCCAAGTCTTTTATCAAAGAAGATATTTTCATACTCTGAATTCCGATTTAGTATCAATTACAAGAACAAACCCTAAAGAAAGTAGGAGTCCTTAACATCATATTTACAAGTTCTTGCCATCTTTTTATTTTTCCTCTTTTAACACTGTCTTTTCTTGGATAATTTTATCTCTGAATCAGAACCTTGTCAACAGTTGCATGTTATATAAAGGTATCTATGTCATATTCTATGTAACATCAATTTGTGGTGCTCAAAAAATTATCGCCAATGATGACATTTCTTAAAATGGATCTTGATTTTAGGGGGAAGATGATCTGAAACTTTGCTTCCATGGCTATAACCCTCTACTTGTCCCTTCTATCAGTTTTTGCATGTGTGGTGGTCGATTTGCTTTCCATCCCTGTGTTGATCATTTTATGTGTGAAGCAAAACTCTCTCCAGGATTAGTTTATTTAGGATGAATAGGTCAGGCTGAGTATGAAAACAAGAACAATGAAATCCCTTATCATCAGTGGCACAGAAGGCCACAAATCCTTCTAAAAAATAGGTGCTTAGGGATAATATGGGAGCATCTTCCACAGCCTTAAAATAGTGCTTTTTAATGTGTGGCAAACAGTGAAATTCAAACAAGAACCTTATATGTTATATACTACAATGTGTGGATTTTAAATTAAATTATTCATTTAACTTCAGTTTCAGTAATTCCTGGGAAAAAGGAGATCCAAATCAATGAAATGTCAAGTATTTTCTTGTTTCGATTTTACAGAAAATCAAGGAACAAGAAAATTACAATTAGGAATTTTAATCTGCTTACCAAAACAAATACCTAAATTATGAATATAATCATTGCTTGATTGTTTGTCTATGATAAATTCTTTTGAAAACATTTCTTACGTTGTTAAACTCATCCCTTTCTGTTTTATTAGATTTTAACTCACAGATGAATGGGAGCTTTTACAATATGTGCAAATATATATATATAGGCCTTTCTAAACAAATATTATGTATCTGTCAATGTAAAATCTGTTAAATGCAGAAGCATTCCAGTGAACATTTAATAGTATTGTGTTCTTATACTTTGTACTTCAAGTGAGTTATATAGTGTAGCTAAACAAAATACAAGATACACATATTTGTTTTTAAATTATCTTGAATTATATTCATATGTTCATTAAGCATGATTCTTAAATAAGAAAATGCTCTTTTAAAAAAATAATGTTCCAAATTACCAGCATTTTTTAGGATAGTTGTTTGATGAAGTGAGTATCTGTGGGTGTATTTACAATTTATGTCATTTGATTATTTTTCTTTTTTTGCAATTGTAAGTGTAACAGCAATTTTTGTAGAATTATTTCAGGTAAATTATCAGCTTAAATAATCTAGACACTATGTTTAAATAAACAGATACTTTTAAGGTATATTTAAAGAATGCATATGCTATAATACCAGTTCTCAAGTCTTTTGCAACCCTTCTGGAGAAAAAAATAGCATTATAATAATTAAAGAACAATATAAGATCATATAATCAATGACTAGAGAAAGAGGATGTTAGGGAAATCCTGAACTAGAAATATAACAATCTGAGGCTAATTTTAAACTGTGACAACTTACATGTTTAATCACAACCACCCTGGAAGAGAAGAGTGTATGGAAGGGGATCTGCCTCACTGGGAGAAAAGTATGTACATTCTAGAGTAAGTACTAGGCTTTAAGAGAATGATATAATGAAAAGCCCTGATTTTTAAGATGAGAAGCTTGGACCACACCTGACATTGCATAAAACGCCATGAGGCAGGCTGAAGCATGGAATTGGCATCCTGAAATCTGCCTTTATGATTTGCAATTCAGGATGAGCTGGAAGCTGGAGATAAGAAAGAATGCCCATCAGGAGGTCATTGTATTATCCAAGAATAAAGTGATGCAAGCTTAGAGTGTTGGCAGTAAGAAGCATAGGACAGGGCAAATTCAGCAGGCACTTCAAAGAAAAATTCAGAAAATTTGGAAATGATTAAAGTTATTGAAAAGAATGACATACATGAACATGTATGTGCATATCTAATTGGACTCCATCCAATTCTATTGTTATTATTGCCTTTCATTACATAATATATCTTGCCATTGTTTTCATAATTATCTTCATATTTGGGAAAAAAATTCCTTAAAGAAAGTATCTTTCTGTTTAGCATCATTTTCTGCCTGGAAATCTGCTATTGAGGCCAAACTGAGATATGAAACAACATTGGAGTAAGACCTATATGAGTTTAACATGAGCCCACAAATTACTAAATGAGATTCCTTGTGTGCCTAATCTATTCACACTTGTATCCATGTTGCTAGAAAATTCTCCAGTACAAAATAGGTACTCAGTGAATACTGATTGAATGGTCAACTGCATGAATGAATGTTTAATGTTTTAAGCCTGAGTTTCCTCATCCATTAACTGATAGTGCTAGTAACTATATTTTAAAGGTGAGATAATTATGTTAGATAGTCTAATAAGTACTTTAAAAGTGTTAGTTCTATCGCTAGATAAAAATGCAGACTAAAGTTTCAAGTATTTTATTGCTTAAATATTTGATCGGTCGAATAGTTTAAACATTTCTTTCAGAAATGCTCTCTGTGGGGCGCCTGGGTGGCTCAGTTGGTTGGGCGACTGCCTTCGGCTCAGGTCGTGATCCTGGAGTCCTGGGATCGAGTCCCACATCGGGCTCCCCGCTCAGCGGGGAGTCTGCTTCTCCCTCTGACCCTCTTCCCTCTCGTGCTCTCTGTCTCTCATTCTCTCTCTCAAATAAATAAATAAAATCTTTTTAAAAAAAAAGAAATGTTCTCTGTGTATATGTTTGCATTTTGTGACAGCATTTTGTGTTTCACTGTCATATTTTACAGATAAGACCCTGAGACACAGAGAAGTTAAATGATCGGCCCAATGTGACATGGCTTGCTAATGACAACTCTATGGTTATTCTCTGTGGCTACAATTTCTAGTCTACTGCTCATTCATTACTGTTACACAGAATTTTACTAAACGTGCATTTTGATGTTTATGCACGTATGGTAGTGCTAGAGTATGAATTCATTAGCAAAGGGAGATTGTCACAAATCTGATAAAGTCCATGGCAAAGGACTCAAACTGTAGGAGTCAAGGAACCACTGAAGAGTTTTAAATCTGGATATTTGACTTAATTGGATTATGTTTGTGATATTTCAGTCTGCAATTTATGTGAATAAATGATAGAGAGTAAATAGGAGCAGAGCCTACGTGTCCAGTTAGCATCTAGAGCAGAGGTCTGCCTGAGGGATAATACTAGTGGAAGGAGAGTGGGAAGGAAGGAATGAGAATGAGGAAAGGCATTCAGCAGGGCTCAGGTGTATGTGTAATGTTTTGTTTTGGTTTACTCTGATAAAATTGTGGGAAAATATGAGGCTTTGACATTAGATTTGATATCATTCGATGCAGAGGATTTGTTATATTTTATGTTCTACTTAGGTCTAAAATATGGATATAATTCTTAATGAAATATAGAGATGATATGTCTTTGAGTGCAGGCTGTGATAGTGGGCATATAGAGAGAATGATTCTTTAATTGTTTAGAAGCTCAATAAGGAAGTAAGGTAGAAAAAAAGAATTAAGGATAATTCCTAGGTTTATCAAATGGGTTTATAAGTACATGATAATAAACAAAAATGAAACAAAAATAATAGGGAAATGAGATTTAGATAGTGATAGTATAATTACATATAAAAAATATGTATTTTATAAATGGAGGACCCAGAGAATACAGGAAGACCTTGTATCTAGGGCAAAGATGGAGCAGGTAGAAATATACAGGAAGAGTGACATTGCACACCTTGATAAGGAAGAAAGAAGGTAGAGAGGAGTATGATTATGAAGACATCTCTTCCTGACATCATAAACCCCAGGACAGCAAGAACATCTCAAAATATCTCACCACTTTCATTTTACTCATTCTTTCTTGCTAATTAGAGTTTGTGCCTAGAAATAGTTTCCTATTGTTTCTCACCTGCATATATATTTTGGAAGATTAAGTTATTGCCCAAAACTTGTTATACCCTCTACTTTTAACCTAATGTAATATCTTGCAGATTTCTAATTAGCTGAAATATGACATTTTAGTCTACCTTCCACTCAGTCAGTTTTATAATTTTCATCATCCTAATGCAATGACATGGGTTAAAAAAGAATAGATTAAGGCTAACAGAAAGTAGATATTTCGAAGTCATTTAATTTTTTTATAAAGATAAGTATTGATGAAACTTGCTGTTTTAGAGTCCAATCAACAAAAGAAAACCCACACCAGATATTTTAATAGAGGTGGGAAAGAAAAATGCATTCCTTTTAGCCAACTGCTGGGAGCTGGCCATATATGTCCCTGATGAACATAAACAATTTCACAGAACATCGATACAAAATGACTGTAATTGAGAAAAACCAAAACAAGACCATTCTGCAATCATGTCTGAGCACAGACAAAACAAAAATACTGTGCAACAACAAAAGGACCGCCATACCTCTCTCGCAGCAAACAAGGGTGGTTGCTGCTTTTTCACCAGTTATGGCGGTATGCTGGCTCTGTTCTGTGCACATCCTAAATGGAAGATATTAAGGTAACCAATAACAAAATAAACACCATTTTTCAATTGCACCCATTTCAGAGCAAAGAAAACCCACTTCCTTGTATTCTTATCAAAATCAGTTAATACAAATTCAAATCTATTAATGAATCCATGCTACCACCATCTTTCTGAGATGCCCAGTCTTCCCTTGTGTGTTCTCCCTGGCTGTAGCAAGTAAACCCAAACCTTGACTAAAATAAATAGTAAAAAGTAAATCCAACTTTGACTAAAGGAATGTCAGATTCTGAGCAACAAAATGCTGTCATACCTTGTTAGTCACTGAGGAATATAAATGGACAGATGAACAAAATATGTGGCTGAGCAAAGGCATACTTAGCAGCTACTTGCTGGTATGGTTGAAAACATATAGGCCTGATGATGTTGGTTGGACCATGTAAAGCTAAAAAAATTTGTCTTTCCAGGGCACAGGTGGATCTAAGGACTGTAACTAAAACATATCAAGTAGCTTCCATTTCTGTATCTTCTCCTAAAACAAAATCTACTTTTTTTTTTGTATTTTACTATTTTACTCTTTGAACTTCAAGGAAAGGAACAAGGGTACACAAAAGAGAAGGAGCGTTTCCTTTAAAATCTATGATAATTTGGTCCAATTTATTCATTCTAGGCCTTTTTTTTTAATTTAATTTAATTTTATTATGTTATGTTAGTCACCATACAGTACATCATTAGTTTTTGATGTAGTGTTTCATGATTCATTTTCGTATAACACCAGTGCTCCATGAAGTACGTGCCCTCCTTAATATCCATCACCAGGCTAATCCACCCACCCTCCTCCCCTCTAAAACCCTCAGTTTGTTTCTCAGAGTCCATAGTCTCTCATGGTTTGTCTTCCCCTCTGATTTCTCCCCACTCCCCTTCATTTTTCCTTTCCTTCTCCAAAATGACACTGAGGGGCACCTGGGTGGTTCAGTCAGTTAAGTATCTTGATTTCAGCTCAGGTCATGCTGTCAGGGTTATGAGATCCAGCCCTGAGACAGGCGGGCTCCATGCTGGGTGTAGAACCTAAGATTCTCTCACTCCCTCTCCCTCTGCCCCTCCCCATCTCTCTTCCTCTCTAAAACAAACAAACGAATAAATAAAATAAAAAGACCCTGATAATTTATGCTCAATACCAAAGCCTAAGAAATAGCCTAGATCTTTATCAACACTCCTTTAACTATTTGTTTTTGGGGGTGGATGTGAGAGGTACTTGGAGGGAGATTCTCATGTCTTTAACACAATTTCTCTCAATATTAGCTGCCTGTAAGAACTTTAAAAATAACATTGTCAGTGCTCCACCGGAGACTAAATAAATTATAATCTTTTTTAAGCGTTACCCTGTGAGGGAAAGTTGATAATCACTGAAGACACAATGGGCTTGACTCACATTAATCAGCAGAACTGTTACCTTCCTTGAAGAAAATCAGAGAAATATCAATCAGATAAATTTCTACTCACCCTTCCATGGGGCCACTTCACAATCTGTACCAATACTATACAACTATCAAAAACCAATGAGATAAGGAGTTAAATCTCCCAATGTCTATAAGAATAAATGTTGGCTGCCATCCTCCCAAAGCTCTGAAATAGTCAAAAAATCAATTACAGTTACCCAAAAGTTATGCCAAATTCAAAGCCAAAATTGTTCTACTTCTATTTTATATTTCAAATTTTGCTCACTCTACTTTATTGCTCACTCAAGTTTACTAACGCAGAATAACATCTAGTAAATGAAGAATGAATAAATAAATGCCCATAATAAAAAATACACCAGATTTTCTTCTACTCCAAAAATAAATAATCATTTAAAACACTAAACAAGATGTCAGCAAAAATGGCAAAGTAAGGACTTCCAAAAATACTTTTCTTCATAAAAGCAATTAATAATAACTTGGCCAAAAATGTTAGAATCAATTTTTCACCCCTCTGATAATTAACCAAAGGCTTATAAGTAAGGACCCAGGAAGGATTTATTCAATAAAAATGGCTAAATCTGGGTAGCAACCGCAAGCTTTGTGGTGTTTTGACATGCTTCATACCTATTCCCCCCTCCAGCTCTGTAGTCGTCTTGAAAACCAGCACCCTGTAATTACAGTGAACACCAACAGCCTAATGGCCACCAGAGGGGGGCAGAACAGGGTTGGAATTCCTTCAGAGCTTAGATCCCAGAGAACTGTCATTATCTGACTTGCCCAGTGGTTTCCTGAAGGACTCTCACTTGAAAGACAGTCTTGAGCACCTAATTCACTGTTACCCAGCATGGAAAATATTTTCCAAAAATACATATGAAGAAATAAATAGTGCCAGTAAAGGTAAAACATAGGTACATATAAAAGACAATACAAATATATTTTTCTATTATAATTATTTTTTCTCCTATCAGATTTAAAAGAGAAAGGATAATCTTAAAAATTAAAAATCTCTGTTGATAGGCAAACAATGGATAAAGATATAGTCTGCATAACAACAGAACAAAGGATGAAGAATGGAATCGAGCTAGCTGTATACCAGCAAAGTTTTATATACAATTGAAATTAAATTGTTATTGATCCAAACTAGATTGCTATAAATTAAGATGGTAATTTTAATCTCCAGAACAACCACTAAGAAAATAACTAAAACAATATACTAAAAAATGACAAAGGGATTAAAATGAAACACTATGGTTCTTATATAGTTTCATGGCCTTGTATGAGCCTACCTCATTTCCATTAGTGAAGTTATTCTCAGTAATACGGAATCCTGATAATTCCATGTAGAAACTTGTGGATTGTAAATGTGCTAGAGGATCAACACAATTCATTACCTATTTCTAGAAAGAAATTCACCTGATAAATTTTAGTACCCCAACCATACCTTACTGACAAACCCAGGTCAAGAGCAACCACCAGTCAGCTTTGAAATAAGCTTTGAAACAATAGGAGACATTACCCAAACTTGGGTTGAATGCTATAATTCTTTCTCATGACACTTCAGACCTTTACTACTGTGACCCGATAGGCTTGATATTGACCCAGCATAATCCCTAATTCCCACACTGATGGTAAAAAACAAGGTGGTGGGAGTAATGTGAGAATCTTGAGCTTTTCTTAGGGACTTACAAGCATTGTTCTCATTTTTCAGATAAATAACAATTATTGATGCATGGATAGTCAAACTGGATTATTTGCTATTCTTGGCTCTTTCATTGGTCACTTCAGCTCTTCAAGCCTTATAATTTGTACTGGCAGCAGGTGTGGGATCTTTTGTTGATTATGAAATCCAGGGCTACCCCCATAAGCATAGGTATGGTGATTAGTATGCATTACCAGTGACTTATTATTATACATGTGTTCTGAATAAGCTATCTATTGCCTTTCTGAACTTTCTAAGTATTACTGGAGTTTGAATTTTTTTTCAAAGATTTTATTTATTTATTAGAGAGAGAGATCACAAGCAGGGGAGAAGGGTAGAGGGAGAAGCAGGCTCCCTGCTGAGCAGGGAACCCATTACAGGGCTCAATCCCAGGACCCTGGAATCATGACCTGAGCCGAAGGCAGCCGCTTAACCTATTGAGTCACTCAGGCGCCCCTACTGGAGTTTGAATTTATTAACTGGTTTCAACTGTAAAAATGAAGCTAATAATCACAGAAAATATGAAACTCAACATTTGCCCTGAAGATAATTTTTATCTTTTACAGAAACAGAATTTTGGAAGTAAAAAGAAAAATGAAAAAGTTAATGATCTTCTTGTGGTTTGTAGGAAACATAGTAGGAAAGATGGCACTGTATCCTAAGTTCTCTGAGGCCCAATTAAGTTTCTTTTACTTCTAGCTAACCAGGATAGATAATAAAAACACCACAAGAACAATTACCAAATATATGAATTATAAAATCTTCTGCTGTTTCCCATTATCTGAAAAATATCTCTGCATAGTAGGAATACTAAAAAGATCAAATACCACAAAGAAAAAAATTATAGTATTGCTCTTAAGGTTTTTCCCATTGATTTCAATAAAAATGAGCTGAATCCCTCCTGGTGCCTAACTCTGTAATAGGCACTGGAGAATGTAATTAAGACATTGGCTCTTATCTGTCATCATTCAGGTGGCTTACAGAGCAGTGGGAGAAGTGAATCCATAATATGATAAGTGCACTATAGAGCTATCTTGCACAGAACAAAAGCTTTTCCATTTGGTTTCCATATAACACTTAGAAAGTCTGGTGCATTAATTTTTATGTTGGTATCTTACCCTTGCTTAGTGTTCCTGAAACCACAACTACTCCAACCAATTGATAAATCTCATGCTGGCTATAACATAATTTTACCTTGCTAATATATTTATGAATTATAATTTCTAAATATATTTCCATCACTTGTGTTCTTTATTCTTGCTCCACATCCTGCTCCTTCTCCCTCCATTTTCTAGTTCTAATTTTCTTTTTTTGTTGTTGTTTTTTTAATGTTCTTTTTATAAAAATTTTATTTTATTATGTTAGTCACCATACAGTACATCATTAGTTTTTGATGTAGTGTTCCATGATTCGTCGTTTTTGAATAACACCCAGTGCTCCATGCAATACATGCCCTCCTTAATACCCAACACCAGGCTAATCAATCTCCCCCACCCCCCTCCCTTCTAAAACCCTCAGTTTGTTTCTTGAGTTCAAAGTCTCTTATGCTTCATCTCTCCCTTCAATTTCCCCTCCTTCATTTTTCCCTTCCTTCTCCTAATGTCTTCCATGTTATTCTTTATGTTCCACAAATGAGTGAAACCATATGATATTTGACTTTCTCTGCTTGACTTACTTCACTTAGCATTATCTCCTCCAGTCCCATCCATGTGATGTAAAAGTAGGGTATTCATCCTTTCTGATGGCTGAGTAATATTCCATTGTATATATGGACCACATCTTCTTTATCCATTCATCTGTTGAAGGGCATCTCGGCTCTTTCCACAGTTTGGCTATTGTAGACATTGCTGCTATGAACATTGGGGTGCATATGGCCCTTCTTCTCACTACATCTCTGTCTTTGGGGTAAATACCCAGTAGTGCAATTGCTGGGTCATAAGTAGTTCTATTTTTAATTTTCTGAGGCACCTCCACACTGTTTTCCAAAGTGGCTGTACCAACTTGCATTCCCACCAACAGTGGAAGAGGGTTCCCCTTTCTCCACAACCTCTCCAACATTTGTTGTTTCTTGCCTTGTCAATTTTTGCCATTCTAACTGGTGTAAGGTGGTATCTCAGTGTGGTTTTGATTTGAATTTCCCTGGTGGCTAATGATGATGAACATTTTTTCATGTGTCTATTAGTCATTTGTATGTCATCTTTGGAGAAGTGTCTGTTCATGTCTTCTGCCCATTTTTGGACTTGATTATTTGTTTTTTTGGATGTTGAGTCTGAGAAGTTCTTTATAGATATTGGATATCAGTCCTTTGTCAGTAGTGTCATTTGCAAATATCTTCTCCCATTCTTGGGTTGCCTCTGATTTGTTGACTGTTTCCTTTGCTGTGCAGAAGCTTTTTAGCTTGATGAAGTCCCAAAAGGTCATTTTTGCTTTTGTTTCACTAACCTTTGTAGATGTATCTTGAAAGAATTTGTTGCGGTTGATGTCGAAGAGGTTACTGCCTATGTTCTCCTCTAGGATTTTGATGGTCCTGTTTCACATTGCGGTCTTTCATCCATTTTGAGTTTATCTTTGTGTATGGTGTTAGAGAATGGTCGAGTTTATTCTTCTGCATGTGGCTGTCCAATTTTCCCAGCACCATTTATTGAAGAGACTGTCTTTTTTCCATTGCGTGTTTTTTCCTGCTTTGTCAAAGATTATTTGACCAAAGAGTTGAGGGTTCATATCTGGGCTCTCTATTCTGTTCCATTTGTCTATATGTCTGTTTTTGTGCCAGTATCATGCTGTCTTGGTGATCACTGCTTTGTAACAGAGTTTGAAATCAGGCAGCGTGATGCCCCCAGCTTTGTTTTTCTTTTTCAACATTTCTTTGGTGATTCGGAGTCTTTTCTGATTCTATACAAATTTTAAGATTGTTTGTTCTAGTGCTCTGAAAAAATGTCATTGGAATTTTGATCTGGATGGCATTGAAGGTGTAGATTGCTCTGGGTAGCACAGACATTTTAACAATGTTTATTCTTCCCAATCCATGAGCATGGAACGTTTTTCCATCTTTTTTGTATCTTCTTCAGTTTCTTTCATGAGTGTTCTGTAGTTCCTACAGTATAGATCCTTTGCCTCTTTGGTTAGGTTTAATCTGAGGTATCTTATGGATTTTGGTGCTATTGTAAATGGAATTGTTTCTCTCATTTCTCTTTCTACAGTTGCATTGTTAGCATATAAGAAAGCAACTGATTTCTGTGCATTGATTTTGTATCCTGCCACATTACTGAATTGCTGGATGAGTTCTAGTAATTTGAGGGTGGAGTCTTTTGGATTTTCCACATAAAGTATCATGTCATCTGTGAAGAGAGAGAGTTTGACTTCTTCTTTGCCAATTTGAATACCTTTTATTTCTTTTTGTTGTCTGATTGCTGTTGCTAGGATTTCTAGTATTATGTTGAACAATAGTGGCGAGAGTGGGCATCCTTGACATGTTCCTGATCTTAAGGGAAAGGCTCTCAGCTTTTCCCCATTGTGGATGATACTCGCTGTGGGTTTTTCATAGATGGGTTTTATAAACTTGAGGAATGTTCCCTCTATCCCTATACTCTGAAGAGTTTTAATTAGGAAAGGATGCTGTATTTTGTCAAATGCTTTTTCTTCATCAATTGGAGGATCATATGGTTCTTCCCTCTCCTCTTATTAATGTGTTCAATCACATTAATTGATTTGTGAATGTTGAACCACCCTTGCATCCCAGGGATAAATCCCACTTGGTCATGGTTGATGATCCTTTTAATACTGTTGGATGATCCATCATAGATTGATTGGAGATCAATCATAGTTGATGATCCTCCAATACTGTTGGAGCCTATTAGCTAGGATTTTGTTAAAGATTTTGGAATCCATATTCATCAGGGATATCAGTCTGAAATTCTCCTTTTTGTTGGGGTCTTTGCTTGGTTTAGAAATTAGGGTAATGCTGGCCTCATAGAGTGAGTCTGTAAGCTTTCCTTCTGTTTCTATTTTTTGAAACAGCTTCAGGAGAATAGGTATTATTTCTTTTTTGATTGTTTGGTAGAATTCCCCAGGGAATCCATCAGGCCTTGGACTCTTGTTTTTTGGGAGGTTTTTGATCACTGCTTCAATCCCATTACTGGTTATTGGCCTATTCAGGTTATCAATTTCTTCCTGTTTCAGTCTTGGTAGTTAATAGGTTTCTAGGAAGGCATCCATTTCTTCCAGGTTGCTTAATTTAAAGACATATATTTGTTGATAATAATTTCTCATAATCGTTTCCATTTCCTTGGTGTTAGTCGTGATCTCTCCCCTGTCCTTCATAATTTTATTAATTTGGGTCCTTTCTCTTTTCTTTTGGATAAGTCTGGCCAGTGGTTTATTGATCTTATTAATTCTTTCAAAGAACCAACTTCTAGTTTCGTTGATCTGATCTACTGTGTTTCTGGTTTCTAATTCATTGATCTCTGCTCTAATCTTAATTATTTCTCTTCTAATATGTGGCTTAGGCATCGTTTGTTGTTTTTTCTCTAGTTCTTTAAGGTGTAAAGTTAGTTGGTGAATTTGGGATTTTTCTTTCTTTCTTTTTTTTTTTTTTTTTTGATAGCTTAGATGGCTACGCATTCCCCTGTTAGAACCACCTTTGCCATATTCCACAGGTTTTGGACCGATGAGTTTTCATTCTCTTCGGTTTCCATAAATTGTTTAAGTTCTTCTTTGATTTCCTGGTTGACCCAAACATTCTTGAGCAGTGTGGTCTTTAGCTTCCAAGTGTTTGAATTTCTTCCAAATTTTTTCTTGTGACTTAGTTCCAGCTTTAAAGCATTATGGTCTGAGAATATGTAGGGTATAATCTCAATCTTTTAATATCAGTTGAGACCTGACTTGTGACCCAGTATGTGGTTTATTCTGGAGAAAGTTCGATGTGTGCTTGAGAAGAATGAGTATTCTGTTGTTTTAGGGTGGAATGTTCTGTGTATATCTATGAGGTCCATCTGGTCCAGTGTGTTATTCAAAACTCTTGTTTCTTTGTTGATTTTCTGCTTAGATGATCTGTCTATTGCTGAGAGTGGAGTATTGAAGTCTCCTGAAATTAATGTATTGTTATCAATATGACTATTTTTGTTAACAGTTGACTTATGTAAATGGCTGCTCCCATGTTCGGGGCATAGATATTTACAACTGTTAGATCTTCCTGTTGGATAGACCCTTTAAGAATGATATAGTGTCCTTCTGTGTCTCTAACTACAGTCTTTAGCTTAAAATCTAATTTGTCTGTTATAGAATTGCAACACAGCTTTCTTTTGAGGTCTGTTGACCTGGAAGATGGATCTCCATCCCTTCACTTTCAGTCTGGATTTATCTTTAGGTTCAAAATGAGTCTGTTATAGACAGCATATGGATGGGTCCTGCCTTTTTATCCAATCTTGCAACCCTGTGCCATTTTATGGGAATATTTAAGCCATTCACATTGAGAGTGATTATTGAAAGATATGAATTTATTGTCATCATGTTACCTGTGAAGTCCTTGTTTCTATAGATTGTCTCTGTAAATTTCTTTTTTTTATCACTCTTGGGGTCTTTCTCCTTTTATAGAACCCTCCTTAATATTTCTTTCAGGGCCGGCTTAGTGGTCACATATTCTTTCAGTTTCTGCCAGTCTTGGAAGTTCTGAATCTCTCCATCCATTCTAAATGAGAGACTTGCCAGATAAAGCACTCTTGGCTGCATGTTCTTCTCATTTAGTACCCTGAATATATCTTGCCAGGCTTTTCTGGCTTGCCAGGTCTCTGTGGATAGGTTTGAAGTTATTTTGATCTTCCTCCCTCTGTACATAAGGAATCTTTTCCCCCTAACTGCCCTTAAGATGGTTTCCTTGGTTCTAAGATTTGCAAGTTTTACTATTACATGCTGGGGCATTGGTCTGTTTTCCTTGATCTTGGGAGGGGTCCTCTCTGCCTCTAGGACATGAATGTTTATTTCATTCCCCAGATTAGGGAAGTTCTCAGCTATGATTTGCTCAAATATATCTTCTAGTCCTCTCTCTCTCTCTCCGTTCCCTCAGGGATTCCAATAATTCTGACATTGGAACGTTTCATGGCATCACTTATTTCTCTAGTTCTGTTTTCATGGATTTTGAGCTGTTCTACCAGGCCTCCTCTTTTTCCTTCTTTTCTATCAATTGGTCTTCTAGATCACTAATTCGTTCTTCTGCCTCATTTACCCTAGCTGTTAGAGTATCTAGATTAGATTAGATCTCATTGATAGCATTTTTAAGTTCTGCCAGTTCAGCTTTCATTTCTGCCCTTAGAGACTATGTTGCCACTAATCGATTTCTCCATTCTAGCTATCGTCTTCACAACTGTTACCCTGTATTCCATTTCCAACATCTTGGTTATATCTGTATCCATTTGTAAATCTGTGGGAGAAGTTACAGTCTCTGAGTTTTTCCTATTTGGGAGTTCCTCCTCTTGGTCATTCTGTTGAGGGGTGGTTGAGGGAGTGTACAGAGTCCCAATTATTGACCAATACCCAAGCAAGATGCGCCTGTTTTATAGGGACCTTAGGGTTTTTAGCCTTTTGTTCTCCCAGCCTGTCTTCTGTGAGAGGGCCCTGCTGCACTGTTACTCAGGCAACCCTTTTTGGGCAGAGTTGCCCTGCCCTTTGTGGAGGGGGATGGGCTCAGTGAAAACTGCTTTTGGGGGGCTTTGGTTCTCTGGCAGCTTTCCCTGGCAGCTTTCTGCGGCTCCTCCAAGAGTCAGAGTAGAAAAAACCGTTTCCAACCCTCTCCCTCAGAACAGAGATCACAGTCTGTTCTTCAGTGAGCTTTCCAGGACACAATATTTCAGTTTCTGTCTGTGCTGCTAAAAACTGCAGCGTCCTGGGTTGTGCACCCCTCAGCTTCCAGTTTGGGCACATCTCTGCCTTTTGTGCTTCTAAAACCGCCAGCCACCCCCAGTTCCTATGGGCAGGCCCACCACTCTGGGTTTCAGTCTGGGGGGCTGCCCTTAAGTCCTTTCCCCACTGCTACCAGTCTGTGAGTCTGTGCCCCATCCCCAGTGCAGGAGGCTTTCATTTACTGGCAGTGCAGGATCTCCATGGCTCCCTCCTCCTTCCATTTATCTTTCAATATCTGCCCATGGAATCATGGCTCCCCACTTCATACCTCAAAACCAAATGTCTGCGATAATCTGTTTGTAGAGATCCAGATATAATTTCTTACATCTCAGACTGATTTTGTGAGTGTTCAGAGTGGTCTGGTAGATATGCAGTTCATTTCAGGGGACTGGTGGGATAGTGTCCCCTACTCCTCTGCCATCTTTTCTCCCTTGAGAATGTCTAGTTCTAATTTTCAAAAAATGTCTCTATTGAATATTTCTTGCTCATATTGAGTGATATATATTTCCTCTAATATATTTCCTCTTATCATGTCTTAATTATTATTTTCAGTGGTTTTATTATCCTCCATGCTATGCAAAATATAAAAGGTATTTAAAGTATTAAGATCACTACCATTAGATTTCGGTGTAAATATGACAAGTAGTAACAGAGGCGATATTACCAAATTGAGTATTCATTTTACTTTCTCAGGTTCAAGTTAGATAATGTGGACTGGACACTGTGTATATGAGAATTTCAGAAGCTTCTTTGCTGTTCAGTATTCAATAGGTCCAGCTACAAACTATCCAAAAATTCCATAGAAACTTTTCTTTGCTTGCTTTCTAGTCTTACTGATCTTGAAATCATTAAGGGAGATGAATGAAATGTTAATTCATTCCATTTCTTTCCCAAAGGAGGAAGAAAATTTAATAAGGAGTTCTTAAATAAGCTCTATTAAAATTTCAGTACTAAAAAGCTTTAGAAAAATATTTTAGAGTATATTGTCAGAATTTTGGACAGAATGACATAATCAGGTTTAATAAGCTACTGAAGCCCATAGAGGTATATAGAAAATGAAACAAAGTTTTAATTGAGAGAACAAAAGCTATACAAATCTTCCTCAACTTACAATGGGGTTATGTCCTGGTAAACTCATTGCAAGTTGAAAATACTATAAGTTGAAAATGCCTTCATATACCTAATCTACTAAATATTGTAGCTTCACCTAGCCTACCTTAAACATGCTCAGAACAATTACATTTGTTTACAGTTGGGCAAAATCATCTAACATAAAATCTATTTTACAATGAGGTGTTGACTATCTCATGTAATTTATTGAATATTATAAAAAGTGAATGTGAAAAACAGAATGTTGTCTGGGTACAGAATGGTTGTAAGTGTAGTTGGTTGTTTACACTCATGGTCACAGGGCTGACTGGGAGCTGTGCCTTGCTGCTGCTTCCCCCTGTCATGAGAGAGCATTGTACCACATGGCAGTAGCTCCAGATGAGGTATAGTTTACACTGAAGGCATATTGTTTCTACACCATCACAGAGTTGAAAATTGTAAGTCAAACTGTTATAAGTGAAGGATCATATATACTTCTTTTCTGGCCATGGCAAATAGGTAATCCAATACTAATATTAATTTTATTTGGTAAATATTTTCTTACATTTACAGAAATAATGTGGTAGATAAAATATCAGATACTTTTCTTCTAGCAAAGAAAAAAATACACGTTATGGTCTTAAAATACAATCTGTGAAAGCTGTGCAGTTTTTTTTACTAACTACACCTCTTTATTTGAAATTTAGGATCTCTGTATTTTTATGTAAACAATAATGAGAATCACTTTCATAGACACACAAATTTCTAAACATCTTTTATGAATTTATGTATTTTTTCTGGTAGATGTCCATGGGCCAAACAATTATAATAATGACTCTTTTCCTGTTCATTAAAAAAAAAACAAAACACGACAAAATTGCTTTTAGGTTCATAAGAAAACTTGATTATTAAAATTTTCTGTCAGTATGTTGTGGGCATATTATCTGTACCATACGTTTTTATAGAAACACAATTCTGGCAAAGGTACATTAAGAAAATAATACCTAAATGTAATTTCTGAAAGCCATTTTCTAGCAATATTTATTAAGTGCTGGGAAGAAAAGATCCTTCTACTCTAAAGTATCACATTTCAATTTTTTCTTATTACAATTTTCTATGGAAGACTGGGAATCCTGTAAATTTGAAGATTTCTTGTACTTAGCAGTTATTTCTGAAACTGATGCTTCAGATCACCAAAATATGAATATATTTTGCCTATAATGTATATTTTAAATTCATAAATACATCTTATTTCTCTTACCATATTTTATATTGTTTTAAATTAAAATTATTTATACATAATAAAATAAATAAATAAATAAATTATGCTAGTAACATTAAATTATCAAAATGTACAGCTATTCAGCAAATAGTTGAAGAATTAGAATCATTCCTGATGAGGATATAGACAATCAGGAGCCTTGGCCAGGCTGATTAAAGAAGTTCATCTCCTACACAAGACCAGTCTGTCAAAACCTGAAGAGATAGCTGTTTTATCTAGTGTGTAAAAAACAACACAAAGCATTAAGGAAAGTAAAGAAACAGGGGACTATGTTCCAACTGAAAGACAAAACTGAATCTCCAGAAACTGATCTTAATGAAATAAAAATAGGTGATTTACTGGACAGAGAATTCAAAAAACTATCATAAATATGCTCATTAAGGTCAGGACAGCAATGCATGAACTAAAAGTATTCAATAAAGAGATTGAAAATATAATAAAGTAACAAACAGAGATCATAGAGCTGAAGAATAAAATAACACAAATAGAGGGGATGAATAACAAACTAGATCAACCAGAAGAACAGATCAGTGAACTTGAACATAAGACAGTGGAATTCATTTAATCAGAGGAGTAAAAACAAATGTTGCTGGAAAAGAGCAACGACAGGTTAAGGTACTTATGTATGCCATCAAACAGACTCATATATGTATAATAGGTATTCAAAAAGGAGACCAGAGAAAGGGGCAGAAAGACCATTTAAAGAAATAATAGCTGAAAACTGCCTTAATCTGGGAAAAGAGATAGACATCCAGATCCATGAAGCCCAGGGGGTATCACATAAGATGAATGTAAAAAGACCCACACTGAGACATAATATAATTAACTCTAAAAAGTTATATACCTAAAGAGAATCTTAAAAACAGCAAGAGAAAAGCAACTTGTTACATACAAGGAAAACCTATAAGACAATAAGCAGATGTTTCAGCAGACATTCTATAGGCCAGCCTAGAGTAGGATGATATATTCAAAATGATGAGAGAAAGAAAAAAATGCTGAGAGATAGAAACTTCCTACCAAGAATACTCAACCCGGCAAAGTCATTCTTCAGATTTGAAGAAGAGAAGCGTTTTCAAGACAAACAAAAGCTGAGAGAGGACATCACTAAACTGGCCTTATAAGAAATAAGAAAGGGAGTACTTTGAGCTGAAATGAAAGGATCTTAATTAGTAACATGAAAACATATGAAAGCATAAAACTTACTAGTAAAAAAAAGTATATAGATAAATTCAGAATACTAGAATATTGTAATGATGGCAAGTAAATCAATTATAATTTAGTATGAAGATTAAGGGACAAAAGAAGTAGAAATAGTTATAACTAAAGTAATTTATTAATGGATACACATTATAAGAGGGTGCAAATTATGACATCAAAATTATTAAATGTAGGGAGAAACAGAACAAAATGTAGAACTTTTATATGTTGTTTTTAGCTTAAAATAGTCATAAATATAAGAGTTTTTGTGAGCCTCATGGTAATCACAAAACAAAAACCTGTAATAGATATACAAAAGACAAAGAGAAAGGAATCAAAGGATATTGCTATAGGAAAATCATCAAATCATAAATTTGGAGATGATTTGATGGAGATGGAGAATGAAACAAAGAACAAAACAGCCAAAAACAATTCACAACATAGCAATAGTAAGTAAGTCCATATACCCACCAATAATTACTTTAAATATAAATGGCTTAAAATCATCAATCAAAATATATAGAGTTGCTGAATAGATTAAAGAAAAATTTGTGGGGTGCCTGGGTGGCTCAGTTGGTTAAGTGTCCAACTTGATCTTAGCTCAGGTTGTGATCTCAGGGTTGTGAGTTTAAGGCCCACATTGGGTTCCACGCTGGCCATGGAACCTACTTAAAACAACAACAACAAACATTAAAAAAAAAAAATCCAATCCTCAATATTTGATTTTAGATTTTATACTAAAGCAAAAATGAAAAAGTATGACTACATTAAACTCAAAAGCTTCTGCACAGCAAAATAAAACCCATTAACAAAACCAAAGGCAACCTGTGGAATGGGAGAAAATATTTGCAAATCATGTATTTGATAAGGCAGCTAATATCCAAAATATATAAATAACACACAACTCAATAGCAAAAAAACCAAACAATCTGACTTAAAAAATAGGCAAAAGACAGAATAGATATTTTTCCAAAGAAGATTTACGAATGGCCAACATGTACATGGAAAGGTGCTTGACATCATTAATCATTGGAGAAATGCAAATTAAATCTACAATGAGATATCACCTCACACCAATTAGGATATCTATTATCAAAAGACAAGAGATAACAAATGCTGGTGAGGATTGGAGAGAAGGAAACTCTGTGCACCGTTGATGGGAATGTAAATAAGTGTAGCTACAATGGAAAACAATATGGAGGTTCCAAAGAAAACTGAAATTAAAACTACCACATGATCCAGCAATCCCACTTCTGGCTATATGTTCAAAGGAAATTAAATCACTATCTCAAAGAAGTATCTGTACTTTCATGTTCATTGCAGCATTAGTACATAGCCAAGG